>NW_020290053.1:9254-110550 GCF_003144195.1 Ceraceosorus guamensis
GCAGCTGGGTGTGCGGTGTACATGCGGCTGGGTGTACATGCAGGTGGGTGTACATGCAGCAGCTGGGTGTACGTGCAGCTGGGTGTACGTGCGGCGCATCCACGCAGATTCATCCTCAAGGTTTCGACTTTTTGTCTCAGACTTGTCCTTTCACTATTCACAGCGTTGGTCAAGACTCAAGACTGTGTACCTCAATTTCCCGTGTTGATCTCGACCGAGTATTCGATCATCACCAATCCTGAATCGGCTTTATGCGCAAAGCGACGCCGCTCACACTCAACTCGAAGTTGAGCACCTTGTTGCCTGCGAACCCTCATGCTGCTGCTCATGACTGGCATGCATGTGAAGAGAATGAGCCTCAAGCTAGTCTCACATTCGACATCGGGGCTTTGCGTTCCTGGCTATTTGCTGCGCATAATGATCAATGTCCGGGCAGCGGGCTGCAACCTGCGGGAATATTCTCGCCGCCCGACAAGAGCTCACGCGAAGCAGCGTTTCACTTTGCGATGTAGACACCACCGGGTACCGTAGGCTTCGAGGCTCTACCGCCGAGGAGATCGTCTACGGATTGCACATTGAACGCCAAGGGCGATGGCGCCATACGCCACCCCACTCGGCAAATCGAAGCGACATTCTACGCAGTGCCTGGGCGTCATCTTCACGTGTGCGGAAAGAAGCAAACACAACAGGGTATCAGGTGCAGAACATTCGACCATACTGTGAGACACATGCTCTCGTCTTCCACTGCTTGGTTGGAGCCTGAACATCGCCTCGCTTTCATCCTTCTGCCTTTGCCCTCGCCGCCGAACTCGCCTTGCAATTTCCGACACGATCTTCGCAGCAAGTCGCATCCGCCGTCCTTCGTCTGAAGTGTTGCCTACATACATCCACACAGACCGGCTCAGAATGCAGCTCCACAAGGTTGTTCTCTTTACACTGGCCATCGCAGCCGCTTCGAGCAGAGCTCAACCCATACCATCCAGGATGGGTCGGCCGTTCGAAAACGCACCTGTGGAAGATCTCGCAGGACATCCGACGCTCGGTCTGAGTGCATTCGAGGCAAGTCAGTCGCACGCTCGTCCTCAGCAAACGCGTCTTTGTGGCTGTCACTGACACGTAGCCCCTTCAGCGATGTCGATGTTTGCGCCGGGATCAAGGGGGTTCCAAATGACTCTTCACGAAGCATTACAAAGGCCTTGTCTCGAGCCCAATACGCACCCGGCGCGGCGTTTCGGCAGGGCCATCAACACCATGACAAGGCTCATTTCTCGCCTGCGGATCACTATCGACACTAGCCAAGCTACTGCCCCTCTTCGACACGCGCAAGAACTGCTTCCGAACGTTTCTCAGCTGTCACGACGGTCACACCCTTCTCAATTCAGTGACTTTTCCACCTGCGCCATCCCTTACTGCGGCCTCAACCTCTTCAGCACGGGGTCAGGAATCGGTGTCCCATTCTACGCCAAGAAAGGAGCCACACATGTGGAGAGTGTCAAGACAATGAGGAATGTATTGGCCGGGGACAAGCTACTCGGCAAAGCGAAAGCAAAGGCAAAGGAGCATGCGCAGGAGCACGAGGAGGAAGAGGGTGACAAAGACGGCGAGAAGCATTAATGCAGTCAGTCTATCGAGCACACACTCGGAAGCGCACGTGGGTTCTGGTGCAAGAAGACAGCGTGATCGTACTGAATCAGAAGGACACAACGGCATTCGTCATTTTTCGGAGCATAACCTGAAAACTACATAGCACTTATTCATGTCGCAATGCCAACTTCCAGTGGCAAGAATCCAAGTTTTCCGGGCGTCCCTTTGCCTTGCCTCGGCAGCCAATGCATGGAGCCAACACTGCTTTCGGGAGAATTTCACTTCCCATCCTGCTCCTCTGCCAGACTGATCTGGGTGCACAAAGGCTTTGCTGAAGGTGCGAAGCACACAGAGTCAGCGGCGGCTCTTCATCCGCAAGAACCTCTTGCTCAGACTGACCATGTACACGCTAGATCAAGTTTCGCCGCAGTGGAGCAGCTGCTCAAGAGTCTAGATGATCAACTTGCTCCGTCTGCATGCTTCTTCCCCAATTGGCGATTCCGCCCAGTCCCCAGGCGCACCTGACGTGCATACCGCGCGGGAGAGATCCAGAGCAGCGCTTGCGTTTGCTTCCTTTGCCGCCGTCTTTGCTTGGCGTGGCACTGGTGCGTGCCACGACGGGCTTAGCGCCAGTGCGGAGGTACGTGCTCTCATGGTCCTCATGCACCAAGGGGCTTCCCCTAAGATAAGGCGACTTGGCAGGCGGCTTGGCTCGGATAGGGCCTGCAGCCAGCTTTGCGGCGTCTATAGGCCCACCCGAGTTACGCACAGCGTCAGCAAGATCTTCGCTTGTGCGGATCGGTGCGGCGCTCGCCTGCTTGACGGCAGAGACCGCGAGCAGGCTGGCAAGGACCGTGACAATGCTGAGCTTCATCTCGTTGTACTTCAGTCAAGCGCGAATGTCAGCTGAGGTCTGCCGACTCGGAGACCTGCTCGGTACGCACTTGAATAATTTAAAGAAGCAGCGTGGAGCTGACGAGTAGGCGCGCAAGATGTGACAAGCTGGAGATAGTATTGGGGGACTTTTCGAAATACCGAGAGAAGAGGGCTAGAGGGATAAGGACAGGCCGGATGTCCGAATGAGGTCGAGGCGCACTCTTATAGCAACGCAGTGGCTCCATCAATCCTGGCAAGAGTCCGGCAGCTCGATTCCGTCAAGCTGCCCTTCATTTCGCATAAGCGGCAACGTTTGTTAGCTGAAGGAGACTACGAGCGAGATGGGCGATGATGCAGAAAGTAGGGCCTCCGATGCTTGATGGTCCAGGGTGTGCGGCGGACCGTGAAATGTCGACCTCATCCACTTCGGGTCATCAGGGACGCTACGACAGCCTCTAGCGACTTTGACATATTACTGACATGTGCCTTACATATCGCACGTGCGTCGAGTTTGATGCGGCTGCACTCAACGTCGACGTGTATAGGAACCAGCTGGACTAGTCTGGACCCAATCGCCGTCAAGGGCAGATGCTCTGATACAAGGACCAACGTCGGGATATCACCCCGCGTCATGCTCCTGCATGCCTTCGAGATCGCGACGGCGTCCCGATCCTTGCTGAATTACGAGCAGATGGCCGCCGTCGCCGCCGCTTTCATCGGCACAGAGGCGCGTGAAATCGGAAGTGTAGAGCCGATGGGCTCATTGCGCCGGTTGCAACGGCGTATTCTTCAGTCCACATGTCGTCGCATGCTCAAGTCGGCTGAGCAGGGTCTTGCAGCCGAGCTTCGCATCGGGCCTGCGCCGAAGAGGAATGGTCGAAAGGGTCACGATCCACACAGCGGTGTATGTTCTTCGATGCTTCTTCTCGATGCACCTTGCCACGCCGAAACATACCCTTGAATTGGAGCGATTGCGCAGCAGCATGCTTGAACCAGGTAGCCTGAGTCGCTCAAGTGAGCCTCGCAAAGACACAATGGCCAATGTCGAAAGAAGACGTTCAGACGTGAGAACACGAATCTTGAGAATGCGGCGACGAATAGCACGTGGACCTCAAGGCTTGCTCAGAGAGAGGATTCCCTTGGATCTCTTGGAGACATTGGCTCTCACAGTCGTTTGAGCTTTGATCCAAAAGCGCGTGCGCCTTGCGAGCATCTTCATCCTCAGTTGTGCCTCGATTTGGGCTTTTTCTGGTACCCTTACCGCTGCTGTAGAGTGGCTGCAATCGTGGATGCTGAATGCACACATGCGGCAAATCCATGAGCGCTCACAATTCTGGACGGAACGACCTAGGAGCTCATGGCGGGCGACCTGTGGACAGTATGCAAGGTACGTTCTTGCGCTTCGTGGACGCGTGCTGCCGACATGCAACATGAGCTCGTACCGAGCGCCTTCGATCTCGATGGAAAGGAGACGAAGCGTGTTCACGGCGCACAATTGTGCTAGATCGCTGGCGGACTCGTGGCCGTCTTGGATGCTGATGGGGTACAGCCTGGGAAGTCAAGGGGCGAATCATAGATGGGAGCTGCATACACAAGATACTACTTTCACAGGTACTGGTAGCTGTGACCATGCAGCTTACCTCGCCTTGAGACAGCCGCCCAGGAACGCCACGCCTTGAACCCCTCCCTCTAGTCGTAGTGCTGCTACATGATGGTGGATGCCATTTGAAGTCATCAGTCGTGGGTCCTGGGTGCGAATGGCTGAAATTTGAATCTGAATGCGGCCTGCCCCCGCTTGAGAGACGCTGCTGCGCTGATGCATAGCACAAGCCGGCGCCGTTCATTTCCGCGACTGCCGCGAGGCCCGCGGCCCGGGGTGAGGAGGCGCCGCCGCCGCCGAATTCAGCGGCGTGGCAGAGCACACGGACTCTTGAATGGTCCCGTGGCTCAACAGAATGTGCTGTATGTACATGTCAGCCGCAGTCTTGCGCGTTCAATCGAGTCATACGCTTATCAGCTCTGAGTAAAGGTACGTGAGCGTGAGCTTCATAGGAGCAAAGTAAACAGGCACTACACGGTGCCTGAGATTTGCGGTCAGAGTCAGAGTGGCAGAGGCAATCCACACCCTGAATTACATACAGCACTTGCGGCCAAAGACTTTCCAAAAACGTGCGTAGTCACAATGTCCCGGTGCTGCAAGCATCAGCCACTGACGCAAGACTGATTCATGGACCGTGGAAGAGCCAGGTTGAGTCAGTCATGAGTTTGTCGGTGCCGCCCGTTCTTAATTGATTTTGATTGCGGCTCAATCCTGGGATTTCCAAGCAAGAGATTCGCGTGATTGCCTTGCAAAATAGGAAAGACATATATGCGGACCGTGCCGATGTGGACGCATTTTTCATATATTAATCAAAATGGATTTCTGCTCAATATTGCGCCCCTATTCACATGATTTAAAGTCGAACTGTCGCTCACGAGTCAAAATTGCGACCCAAAACCTGACTCACGGGTCTGAATCAAAAATCAAGAACGCGCCAACGGCACTTTAAGTCATGAGTAGGGTAAATAGACTTTCCATGCATATATTATACGCATGACGCCTCACGTGCAAGATGGTTCAATTCAGTGAATGCAACCTTCAAATCAAATCAGAATCTTGAATCGAGAACCAAAATTTGAGTCAGCAGTCACACGTTTCTGCGGCGCACGATGATGCCATTCGTGACTCAGACTGCTTGATTTTATCCTCGTCTCATTCAAGATTCAAGATTGCGCCCATGGCGCTCGTAAAAACATGGGACCCGCCTCGACCTCTTCCCGCGTAGGTTCCCTCCCGTTCCGAGACCTCAACAGCGTTCGTAAACCTCGTCCAGCTCCTGTACTTCAAGGTACCAAGAAGGGTAATGAGTGTCCAACGATCATTGGCTACGCACAAAGCCAAGAGCCGCTGTCCGGGCGGTAGCTAGCTCAATCCTCCTCCCCCAGCTGTTCCAGATACTTTTTGCTCGTTGGTCTCTGCTGGTACTATTTGCTCGCCTGTAAAACAGGCCCGAGCAGTCAGGCTGACCACTTGGCTACCCCTCCCTGAACCTTCGACGTTTCCTAGCCTTGGCGTCTGCACACATTTTCGGCGCCATCGAGCGACATTTTAGCAGCGTCTCACGATTGGCGCAAATTCAGGCAATGAATGGTGCGTGACGCTGTCTCACCGCAGGCCTGAACCTCCAATGTACCTCTAGGTACACGAAAACGCCTACACCGCGCACCACACTACGCACACGGGTTTACAAACCAAGGCGCGATGTCATCAAGCGCAATGCGCTGTGTACAGAATGCAGGAGCGGCGTTGAGAGGCGCTACGCTTTGTTTTGTGACCACTACGCTTGGGCGTGAGGCTGTCCAATTCTCGGCTATAAAACAGCTTGTCCGATCTGCCCGCTTGTGACTCTGACCCCAAGCGACGCAAAATCATCACCGACGACTCTGTGCGTTTGATCCCAGCACACTAATCGCCTGCAATTCCCGAACGCATCAGTAATTAGTCAAGATGAAGATGCAGACTTTTACAAGCACGATTGCAGGTGTGGTATTCTGCTCATTCCTTTTGGCATCTCCTCAAGCTCAAGCGGCACCTCTCTCTGGGAGCGCGACTCGCTTAGTCGCTCGAGCCCCCTGCCACGACCTGAACCCTCAGTCTGCTGTGGATGACCCAATCAAGCAACTCAAGCATTGGTTCAAGCTCGAGACCATTAGCCACGCTGTAGGTGAGTGGAGTCCAGAAGACGCGGCATGTGTTGAGGTTTCCCATACTTTTGGAGGTCGCTGATCTCTCCTTTTGTATTTCTACAGACATCTTCTTTGGCACGAGCATGGCTTCTTTCGACCCTGCGACGAGCCAGCGCATCAGCATGAAAGCAGATAACGGCGTCACTTTCCCCGCCATCACGTTGTCCGCGAACCCGGGTAGCGACAGCGACCCATCTTTGACCGGTCTGAATTTTGGAAACATGTTTGGCGTCACCAAGCTGCTCAAGCGTCAGCGCTTCATCCCCGGTCACGGCAAGAGCACTGGTGGGAATGGCGTCAACACCTACTCAGTGACTGTTGCCCAAAGCGAATGCAAGGACGCAAATGGCAAACCGTGCGACAAGCGATTCGGATTCAACGGATTGACGCAGTAGAAGTCTCAGTCGCGGTTCACAAGCGCTTCTATCTCTTTGAATGCGGCTCGACAGGACCTCTGTGCAGTCTTGCTTCCTTAAAGCTTCCTGTCCTTACTCCTACAACTTCACGCGCCACTTAACCAAGCACGTCTGTCTTCCTCGCCCATCCACGCTTCTCAGCCTCTCATTCGCTCGAAGCACACTCTCTTTCACTTCGTCTGCCGGAGCTACTTCGCTGGCTGTACTCGATTTTTCGCTTGACACCGAAGACATGTGACTTTTACTCCCCTCTGCGCACAATGTGTTCACGATAGAAGTATTGAACAGAGACGCAATCGTGCATGACACGTGGATGAAGCATCAAAGAAGGGCACGCGACGCGTTGATTCTTGAGACGAAAAGGTTCGTAACGACCCGAGTGCGATGACAAAGCGTTTCGCTCATGAATACGGTGGTGAATAGTCTTTGAGTCAAGAGAACGGACATCTACATGCATCTGTGTTGCTTACACCAGTCATCAGTATGGATGCGTCTCTAAGCGCAGCACGAGACTGTGTCAGACTGTAAGTCATATAGCAGCGCTGGCGGCACCTCGCTCGTGCATTCAGGATGACCGACGACCTAGGCCCGATACAACTTTCACAACTACTCGACCTGGGAGTATTGGATTGTAGGCAAACATTTCCCGAGGCACACGCTGATCGATTGATGTTGCACAAGTGGTGTAATGAAAGGGCCCGAGATGGCTGACTGGTGGGCGGTCACGCATGCGACGTTGTGTTCGTTGAGTATGACGAGACGGAAACTGGCTGTGCAACGGCAAGAAGTCATGCCCTCGATGCGCTGCGCTAGCTGAAGTGATCACCGAGTTGTCAAGCCCGCTCCAAAGCCAAAAAAACAAATGAGGCCTTTGCAACCCGGAGAATGCTTCTGTTCTCGGTTGTGGTCGTCTGTTCTGGTAGCTTCCTGCCACAGTTCAGGCCTGTGCTTTTCGGGGCGCGTCCCATTTGTAGGTTTGACCAGATGGGCATAATCGATGCCATGCGCTGCTTGAGTTCCTTCATCACGCTTTTCAAAGGTGGGTTTGGCATCGTGCTCCACACGGTGGGGTGACCGGAGATGTTCCTCTCGACCCAGATTCCAGAACGTTCTAAGTTTGAAGGTAGCACCTCTCGTGACAGGCAAGATTAAGATTGTCCTCGTACGCGCCAGTCCGGCTTCGACATCCTGGATGAGTGAGGCACGCAAAAATTGCGATGACGCTGTCGTCGAGAGCAACGCCTCGGCTATCATGGAGGTTTCGGAGCGAAGGCTCTCCACAAGATCAGCACTTCATTGGTGATTCTGAAGCCGTGTCTCATCCACTCACAGTGCTGCGTGTACTTGGAAAACAAGGGAACACGTTCCAGCGCCCATGAATCCGGCAGCAAATTCCGCCCTTCAGCGACTCGTGGTCGTGCAGGTGCTGCGTTCACAAGCATCGCTGTGGCAATCATGCAAAGGGTGGCAGCGCTGCTCAAGCATCGTAGCGTGACCATTGCGAAAGACAAAGGAGTCCTCGGATGGCGTGGAGGTAGTGACGCGGGGGAAAAACGGAGGAGATGTGAGGAGCAGGGCTGATCACAAGTTGAGGCAGCAGGTCGGACAAAGATGAACGAGGGGTCGCAGCACGACGAAGAAAATCTTACTGTCGCGCTTTATGCCGGGTTTCCTGGGTTTGTAGTCCCACCATCTGAATTGTGATGCCATCGACGGAGATGGAGCAGTCATATTTCGTCCAGGCTCCGGACCGTGGCGAGAGCTGCAGTACGGCGAGCTTAAGGGCGTCTGTCTGCACAAACGCCTGGCCAACCTCGTGCTGGAGTCTGCGCACCGGTTCCAGGGTACAGGGCACCACAGCCCGGATCGACGCGCGATCGACATTGCAGGTACGATCGTGAATTGAATGACAGAGCCAGGGGCGACTCTGTGTCATGAACCGTCTCAATCCTTTCTCTCGCTTGCCTGCTGCACGGTGTACATAAAGAGCTGAGGTTCTACCGCCGCTACTCTCAGCTGAGTTGGTGAAGAAATAAGTACCTTTTGGCTGCGTCTGGAATCTTGGTCCTTCTGTTATTGCTTACTTGAAGGACTGCCCGTGGCGCACGGGCGAGGAGTAACAATGGTGAGTGTGTCACGCACCACGGAGCGGCGCCGCGTGCCCAGCCGTCAATGTCCGTTGTGCTCGCCTTTGCGACGGTCCGAGGCACTGAGTAGGTGTGGAAGGAGACGAGTTGCCAGTGATTTGTGGCGCTGCGCAGTGCTCCACAATAGCTTGAGCATACCCACTACACTACGACCTGGGGTTTCTTCGGTGTGCACCTGCGGGAATTCCAGCCTTTTACGTCTCCCAAACTCTCAGTCACCCGATAATGTCGTCGCGCATGTCCTTTGAAATCCTTTTGCCGAAAGGCATTCTCGTGGAGATTTCCCTAGCTCATGGTCGACCAATGAAGTGCCCACAAGCAGCTGCAGACCTACAAGGAGCGTACTTGAACACGCGGCAGACGTTCCGTGATTTGTTTTCTGCTGATATGCAACGTTTGCTCTTCACACACAAGACCAAGGAGGTCGGGCAGAATTTTAGCGTCTGCGCATTCGGGCATGCAAGAACCGCGATACACTCCACCATGAGCGACAGTGCACTTGCGCCGCCCTCTCATGCTGTGACAGGCCGGAATAGCGCCTTGACGAGTGAGCTCTGGTCGGCAGAAGCCATTGTAGTAAGAAGAGATCAAGTTCGCGCCAAGTCGAAGATGGCCTGAAAGGAGTCGCAAAAAGATGTGGTCGTGCATCAGGAGGGGTCCGTGCACTACGTAGACTGCTCAGCGACCTCGAATGTGAAAGGGACGGCGTGTGCTCAAACGCCATCACTCATTGTAGTGTCGATACTGTAGCTTTTCGCTGACTGCTTCTGTACTTGATGTCTTTGACTGTTTTCCCCTCCATTCTTCCACCGCCCGCTGCAACAGGCTAGACCGAGCTTTAGAACCGTCGAAGGCTCGCTTTCAAGGCACAAAGAAGGAGTCACATCTCAAGCAGGCTGTTCGCAAGCTTGCTTGCATACGCTCGCATCGGCGAGATACTCGCACAGTAATGAGCAGCGCAAGAAGGCGGCACTGCAGGAGCGACCGAGAAAGTTTGACCGCCGCCGTAGTCCCACGCACTTGGGTATCGCTTTGGTCATCTCTTTGGTCATCTGACAGCGCCACAGTAGCTGCTTAGTGAAAGGACGGGATGAGCCAAATTAGACAAGCAGAGTCACAGTGTACTATAGCCAAGAGCACTCACTCAGTTTTGGCCCCGCATACATCGCAATTATTCACACTGTCGCCTTTAGCATTCGTGCATCTTACGGACTGAAGCTCGCGCGCTTGTTGGCGGGAAGTCAAGATCGGATTGGATCGCGCGAACCCCTCCACGAGCTTGCGCGCTAGTAGTAGATAAACGTATATATTGCGGCTGCGTAGAAGAGGTGGCATGGAGCGCTTGCTCAGCACGCTGGTGTTCTTCGTATCATTGTACGTACGGGCACGTTCTCACAATGCGGAAAGGTGTCTCTCGTTAAAAGATGACTTGTACTAGAGGGATAAAACAATCAGCAAACAGGACAAAAGAGACGAACAAATACAACTCAAGTGCGCACGCTTGCAAGCATCCTCTCTTGAGCCACCCCTGCCCGCATCACTGCTGGTGAGCACTTTGCCTGCTCTTGAATGTGCGCTGTATGACCACCTCGTCATCCTCTTGCTCTGTGGGCAGAGGTGCAGCAGCAGCCTGCGGGGACGCAGGCACAATGGTGACGACCACAGAGTCAAAGGCCGATGCCACAAGCAGAGAGTGCAGGTGGGCGTTGAACCAGCCCCAGTTGCCAGGAGGACCTGGTGGGGGGTTGACGTAGAGCAGCTCCTGCGTGGCAGAGCTGTGAGGTTCGAGGAGCTCCGCACAGATGCCAGACCAGAGGGCAGGGTGGTCCAAAACGATGCAATGACAGCGCTGGCGTATCCATTGCTGCTCATCCTCGCTGCCCATGCTGGCTTGCGCCACTGCTCTGAACCCACAGTGCCCGTCTGGTGCAGGGTCATACTGTAGCCTCTTGCAGCAAATCGACTCCAGGTATGACTGCAGTGTTGCCGCTTGTTGCACCATTTTTGCTTCCTGTGGTCGTGGAAGGGGCACATGACGAGGGACCAAGGTGTAGCCCAGCCGGGCAATGATCTCCCAGCAGGCACCGAGTGGCTTGGCCTCGATGCGGATTGCAGCACCACTGCCTGCAACTTGGGCCAGACGTGGGCCTGCACCACCACGATGAGCTGTGAACCTGACAGCCGGCATGGGCACGGTGCCGATGATCTGCTCCACAACAACGAAGGACATTTGCGTCTCGGTGCGCTGGACTTGGACGTGTGCCAGAAAGGGCCATTGCTGCTCTAGGAGAGGATGTGCTGGTCCACTCCAATGAGCACTCACGTTGCTGAACCTGGCGCCTTCCGGTTGTCTCTCTGCCTGATCCCTCCCATCGATCGCTTCCTCCAGAGTGGCGTACGTTTGCGTTCCCAGAGGATGCTGGTACTCGTAGCCACTTTTGTGCTGGTGGATTTGGTAGCGACCAAGGCATTTGCGCATGTTGAGCTTGGTGGTGCGAGCTCTTAGGGCTGCATACGCAACTGCCGTGTAGTGGGCTGCGTGGAGAGTGCCGCACTCCACCACAGTGGGAGGATCGACGAATGAGGCGGCCCTGGCTGCCCACTGCTCACTGTCGGTGCAACTGTCAATCGCTTCAAGCTTGAGGGTCGATGAGCTTGACCCTAGGCCAAGCATTGGCGTTGACGTTTGCGCTGCCAGCCGGCGTGCGCTGAGCCTCGTGCTCTTTTTTGACCCAGCAGAAGATGCTGAGGGTGCTGGAGAGGTGGCCCGCTGCACGCAGCGAGGAGGGCGAGCAGGTTTGATGAGCGCTGGCGGTGCAGGCGAGGGTGCTGGCGAGGGCAAAGCTGGTGGCGAAGAGGAGCCGTACGGCACCAAGCCAGGCTGCTGGACCTTTGGCCTCTTCTTTGTGCTTGCCTTTGCTGCTAATTGTGGACTTGCCGGGTTGGCGCCACGCCGGTTGGCCATTTCATCGACCGAGCTGCGTTGGCCCAGGTCGCTCACTTGGTGCTTTAGGGAGGGTGAGCAAGGTGGCAGTGATGGTGCATCTGGACGTGATGGCCGCTGCAGTTGACATTTATGGCGCACCACTTGATCCACCTGGCTCATGGACACCTTTGAAAGACCAAAGCGAGGATAAAATGTTGGTGGCTCGGTGGCGGCGCGGGAAGCAGCAGAGGTGGGCGGCGAGGAGGAGCCAAAGTGATTTGCCGGCTGCTGGTGCGGCTTTCCCAGATGACTACGTGTTGGCCCCATGGTCTGCTTTGCTGCAGTGGGGGCAAGGGCAGACATTGGGAAGAGTTGTCTGGCTGGCTCCTCTGTAGAGAACGAGAGCATACTGGTTGTTGGCTGTTGGGTGGGCACAGCCTCGGATCTCACAACCGTGTGCTGCTCAGCTGACTTTCTCTCCTCGGAATGATGATGAGCCGAAACCGTCCGCAATGGGGCGCAGGTGGCTGCTGGCGTTGGTCTGCTTGCCTGCTGTCAGCCAGGAGGGGTAGGTGGAAGCTGCTGCGGTGGTTGCTGGTGCTGCTGCTGCTGCTGCGGCTGCGGTGCTGTTCTCTGCTGCCACGGCTGCAGTGCTGCTCTCTGCTGCTTGCGCTCCTCTTCCTTGACCAGATGAGCCTGTGCAGGCTCCCCACATCCCACACTCCGCGCAGTTGCTGACCGTGCGAGACCACAACGATGGGCCGAATGGAAGCGCTCAGAGACGTGTGTGTGCGAAGGGGCGGGGCTATTTCCGAGGCGAATGGGGGATCGGTAATCAAATGCAAAGCGAAGACAATTCTGGAGGACGGGTGGGAGAGGGGTGTCAAAAGACAATTTTGGAGGGCAGACGCGAGAGAGGTATCAAAGACAAAGCGAAGACATCACCGGACACCGGGCGTGAGGGAGATGTCAAAGACGAAAGGGAAGGAGACTCCCGGTTCAGCTAGTCGAAGTGCCGGCCCCTTGATGGTCAGAGACCCCTACGGACATGTGTAGAGCTCTGTCCTGGTCGCTCAATGCTGTCAATGAGCTCCGAATTTGACTTCAGGCCGCAACATATAGCACAAGGCAACCGCACTCGTCATGGCCCCGCATGAGCCAGGAGGGGCGCGTTTCTATTTTACGCGGCATGAGGCGACTCTAGAACGTTGATGCTTGCCTGGAATGCACAGAGCTGCACAACGTAAAGGGGGCCCAGATTTGCCCCGCGTGGAGCGCACCTCCAATCATATGTGGTCCCAATTGATTCGTCCAGTCTCCCGATCTCAGTGGGTAAGTTTAACATGATAACAGCATGGCGACGTTTTCATACTAGGTACAAGGTACGGCTGACTCGAACAGAGAATTGCGACAGCTGGATTTCCTTGAAAGTCTGTGCTTGTAGTGTCGGTCTATAATACACTTTGAGTCATTCGGTACCTACGTCTACGCAAAAAGCTGAACCGTGGCTGGTGTGGAGGTGAGTATTGCATTTTGGAGTCGCTAATGTCCCACATTTGCGAGCTCTCGCAGAAGTGTGAGAACGAAACACAAGTTTGCAGACCAAAAATTAACTTCAGTCGCGTACCGACGCAATTGCTATTGCAGCTTTATGACTCGTCCTAGGTTGTGGACTCCACCACTTTGCGCTTCGCATACTACAAACTCTACTTTGGTCAACGCTTTGAGTCAGGGGATTGCGAGAGCGTGGAGCACGAGTTGAAGTCCAACATGTGCCAGTCGTGAGCCTTGGGTGCGTGGCAGTGATCCACTTACTGTCCAATTTCCCAATGAATGAGATCGAGGTAAGAACCACGATCCGCGCCGCACAAAGCAGCGCGCGCGCATCGCTCCGCCTCTCACAATTCTCGCGTGCTAGCCTCACCGATCAAGTCCTTCGCTGTGTGGCGCTCGATATTTGCCAGACAGCTATTCTCGATAAACAGCCTCTGGCATCAGGGTCTGACAGGCTGATGGACTTGTAACATCTCGATTGGTCGTTGGACGGAACCTCATTGTAGCGCTTGCCTGATTTAACTATAAGTGTCGCTGCTCCACTGCTAAATTGTTGCGTCCGCTCTTCATCCCCTTTCCATCTTCTTACATCTTCATCTTCCTCCCTTGCGCCCCACAATTTTCACCTGCCATTCATCATGAATCTCCTTCAGTCGCTACTTTTCGTGTGGTTCGCCGCATTTGCAGCATCTGCCAGTCCCCTGCCACTAGAATTGACGTCATTCTCTTGTGGAAACAAATTCGTTCTAGTCATGAGCTACAGTCGGTCAAGCCTCTCCATTCCATATGATGCAGTAGTGCCAGGTGAGCCTTTGTACCGAGCATGTAGGCGTTTTTTTGGCCATCAGTCTCAAAAAGAAAGTCTTTGTTTTATCTGTGCATCAACAATGTCGTGCCGGCTGCAACTCTGTTCAACGTCACAGAGCAACTGCGCGATCTGCTGCATGTGCATCCTCATGCAACTCGCAAACCATCACTACTCTTGGCCCCAACACTTTCGCGTGCGGAGAGCTTTCCGATCTGGATAGGCCGAGCGCTACAAAGCCTTTGGGACGCACCGAGTCGGTTCAACAGAAGAGACACACCCTTCATCAAAATGCCCAAAAATCCTTCCAACAAGGATCACAAGAAGGGACCCGCGTTCCCACCAGTTCATACCGATGAGCATCTCCGAGATAAACCCCCAAGCTGCGATGATGGACCAGGCACATGTACCTTTGGACTTGGTGGTCCTGGTCTAACTCACTAAGTCCTGAGTGTGTTCTTCTTCTCGCAGGGCTGCGCGTGAGTTTGGGGTCCCGGAAGGTAGTGGACGGAACTTACTCTGACAGCTCGGTCATCGTTCCTGCTTTCCAGTGCTCTTCGTCGTGCTGTTCTGCGCTTGATTTTTGGTTGTGTCAGCCTTTCCAAGAGGTTGCAGGCCTAGAGCCGAGCCTTTCCCTGGTAACAAGTTTGACTCAGTATGACTGGCCCAGTGTCAACTATTTCAGTCCTCTTCTTGCTTGTTATCGATCAGATCATAGCTTGCAATCTATCAAGTCTTTGCCGACCATGACATTGATTGATCGTCGTAGTGCACCCTCAGATGATAATTCCTAAATCCTGTTCGAGATATGGACGAGCGTTGCAGACGGCGAGGAAGCACCGAGAGCGTGTGAAGCTTACTTGGCTTATTCGCTGCCTCGAATGCTGTCCCGAAGCGGCAAGTCTCCCCAATTGACGCGAATATTGTAGCCTGCGGCGCATCGCGAGAAGTTTTTCGCCGCGCGACATTTCGTTTACCAGAACTGAGTACTGAGAGCCGATGTAGTTGGCTACATGGGGTGTATCTGAGCCAATCAAGGCCTCTACCTCGGATTTGCAGCGTAAGCACCATCATGTGCGTATTTGCGAAAATTCTTCGGCCTTGCTTAGTTGCCCATCGTCTCTTGCGGCAAAATATTTCGGTTTGTTACGCAACTAAGGCGTGTAAGCGTTTCCCGATAGCTCCGTGCCACGGGTTTTTCAAAAAAGGCCACAGAGTGATACACGGTCTCTACATGCCAGTACAATCAATGGAGTGTCAGCACTCCTGTGAGGGCTTCACAAGAGACCAGCCCCCAGTCAGATGGTTTCTTTTTTGCAATGATGGCAAAGACGTCAGGGAACCCAAACTTCCTCACACAGCTTTCCTGGGCCATGGTGCAACATTTACAGGGTAGTCATCGCTTTTGCCACCTACAAATGCTCGTGATGCTGAGGGCCCCCTTTTGTTCTCGGGGGCTACAGAGTTTCTGAGTCTGAGGTCGTCGCATCGTCGGGCCAAATGTTGGCGCACCGTGAAGGCTAATTTCAGGCGAATAGAGTTCTGATAGCACATCCTCGAGCGTCATCTCTCTGCGGTTTGTGATAGTCTCTCCGCTGGGGCACAAGTCTGGGCTCTACTTTGTTGACACAAGACGATTCGTAGATCGCCTTGACGGTATAAAGCATCACAGGCAGAAATCTGAAAGCTCCGATGAACGACCATTGCAATCGCGGTCTCGCTCGGCTTCACCGATGGGCCGATCCATCTTCAATCATGTTGACGACCACTTTCAAAGTAGCTTCAAGAGCGGCTTTCGTTTCAAGAGTGAGCGCCCAACGCAAATTTAGGGCACACTAGTTGCCTTGAAAGCTTTCGGCGAGGTCGGCAACGTGTACAGGCTTTGCGGAGAAGCAAAAGAACGCAGCAGCAACTTTTCTGGTGGCGATTGCCAGACACATAGAATCCCGTTGACGCAAAGCATTCCCGCAGGCAACGCTGTCCCATAAGGTTGAAATTGGACCTACCGTGCCCTGGACGCCTTTATGCAAGTTTACACAGAGAAGGCTCCTCATCTTTCCTCTTCATTTTCCAATTGAAATTTGTTTGATCCAGACGTCATCATGACATAGCACCGAGCATTCGACTCTGACTTGTCCTGCGGATTTTTGCGCATGACTCGTTGCTCTGAGAAGGTCTCCAAGCAGCCTGCGACACTGCCAACTTGTTCGAAGTGGGCGTGTCACGTCTAATCACTCAGTGTCATACTCTTTTGAGCTGACTTTCGGGCTCAGCGCCTTAAACTGAATCAGCAATTGAGTGCCGAAGGAATAGCAACGATCGCAACGACTCCTTCCCTTTGTCCAAGCGGACGTCAGCTCAAACGAGGGTTGACGAACGCTGAGTTTTCTTAGTTGGAAGCATTCCCTACAGCACAGCAGCTTTATATAATCCGCGAACGAAACGAATTCCAAAGCGGTTGAACACTATTAGACCAGGCATTGGGCTGTAGCGAGGCTAGCGACCTACTGACAAAACGTTTGAGAGGTACAGCAGAACCGTGATGTGAAGATTTGACCAGGCGCACTAAGAAAACAAATCTCGTCTAACATTTGCTCTAAGCCCTAGCTAGTAAGGTTGGAGCTCGCCGCAATCTATTTCCCTAGCTATGCTTGCTGCACGAATAGGTGACCTCCGACGGCGAGAAGCCAAACCGATCTCATCTTGTACAGATCCACACAAAGCTCAGAGACATTTTTAACGATCACCAATGTTTGCTGCTTACCTTGAACTGCAACGAAAGCAGAATCAAAAGTAAAGTTGAAGAGCGCGTCAACCCTAGGCTTAGTGACAGCAAACGCCTCGAGGAAGCAGATGGAGATATCAGAAATTTGCTGCAACTTTCGCAGTCAGACTCCTCGATTGAAACGTTTCCAAGAAACTTCATTTCTATAGAAGCCTCTTCCACCATTAGTTACGAGCGATCGCATATGCTGCACTGCGCTGATCCATGTCGAGCAAGCGCTTTTGGTGCATTGCAGACGCTCCCAATTTCCCTCAAGGTCCTTGGAAGGCGCCATCGTACACTGCGACTGGCTCGAGCACTCACTTGCTTGAGCTAATTTTGCGCCAGGTTGCCGGTCTGCTGGCTCCACAGCTGGCGTTCGCTCAACTTCAATTACAAACTCGGAAATCAATCAAAAGCGTTCACGCCATACATGGAAAAAAATTAAGTATGGAACACAGGATGAGCAAGTTGCTGAGAAATTGTGGGTCTTTGTACCACAATTTCTGAGCTCCTTGCTCATCCTTAGGGGCGGTCAACTTCGATGCACGTTCGCCAGCTTCGCAGCTTTTCCGGTTCAAGGATAATTGCTTGGCTTCTCTCGTTAGACTTTCCAACGTCAAGTGTGTCGCGCCATTTGTTTCGTAATTCTGTGGCCGCAGGCCGCTAAGGAGGGCCCAGTCACAAAGGGCGGCGAGGGAACCAAAAGAAGGCGCTGTGCATTCATTCGCACAATTCGTCTTGCGCGTGGCTCACTGACGAACCAAACTCCGAAGCGAAAGCAACCTGTGGCAAATTGACTCATGCACGGTGCCGTTCAAGCGCTGACAGGGACGGGATTGAAAATCCCGCTTCATGTTTGTGACCCTTCGTTCTTTAGTCCTGACAGACATGACCCAAGCAGCTGCACGAATGACGAACTGGGCCGAGTGAAAGAACAGGTGACTAATTTGCGCTGATCACTATTTTGCTTTCAATCTACAAATGACATGCTTTTCGAGATCATGATTTCCTCTTCTTACTTGGCCCCGGAACATTGCGATCCCCTGCCTTGTGCCGCACATCCCATCCATCCGCTTCTTGCTGAGGGCAGCTACTAGCCCAATGGCCCGGCTGACCGCATCTGAAGCACGTCCCGCTATTATCGGGTGGCTGATCGCGAGCAAACCTGCTTCCGGGATTGCGCAGAGCAGTTTCCGACTCGGACGGACATTCGCTTGCCCAGTGGCCCTCTTGGCCACAGTTGAAACAGGCTTGTGTCGCGCTAGAACCGCCTTGTCTGTTTCTTGACTTGGACGAGGCTGATCTGCGCGAGTTGTTGCCAGTCGGACATTCCGAGGCCCAGTGGCCCTTCTGCTGGCACAGAAAACACTCGCCAGACGATCCTGAGGTGATACCGAGGCTACCGGATATGGCGCCGTCCTCGGAAACCCATTCGAAGAAACCGCATCGGGAGATGGTCGACTCTTTCGAGCAAGTGTAAAAGTGTCGTCCCTTGTTCGGACCGTCCTGGACGCGTGAAAATCAGTAAGAATAGTCCGAACGCGCTTGCCGACCTCCGGGGATTTGTCGAAGATGCAGCATGAACTCACCTTGTTGACTTGGCACACTTTAGCGTCCAAATCGCATCTGCACCTGACTGCTGGAGTTTGATCTTTTGGAGGCTCAGCCAGACGCCGCAAGTGTCTGATCTGAGCGTTCTGCAGGGCAAATTAAATGTCAGCGCGCCCGCAGCAGGCGACTGGCGGTGCCACCGCAGATCTCTGCCTCACTGGAGAAAGATCAGCAGCGTTAGACCCCAACGCTCCGGCGCCGTCGGCATCTGTCCATGCGAAGAATCCGCAACCACCTTCCTCCTTCGGTGCTGAACATGCGTAAAATTGCCGCCCCTGATTTGCTCCCGTCTTGTTTACTGTGCGCGTCACAGAGGGTCGACAGCATCGACAATGAGGTGTCTCAAATGAAGCAGCCGAAGTCCGACTGGACGCCGCCGAGGCTAGCGTTGAGGTCGAGGCGTTCATCGAGCGTGAAGAACTAGCTGAGGCAAAGGACCGATCGGAGAGGTCAGGAGCTGTCACTTCTGGCCGTCTATGACCCCGTTGAACATTGCTGGGAGTGGCTCTAGACGCCAGAGCCGTGGTGGTTCTGTCAAGCCGACGATCAGCAACGCTGGCTTGTAGAGCCTCCGGCCGATTGGGACCATTCGCAGGACCGGAGCCTTCGAGATGGCCGTCGCGGTGATCGACCGTTTGATCGTTGAACGAAGGGACTGGGGAGGGATGCCTGTGAGCGTCGTCATTTTCGATCAAAGCTTCTAGCATAGCTTGCTCGTCTAGCATCTCGAATCCATCATCGTCGACGGGCGGAGAACCGTCGAGCTCGTCTTGAAATACAATACGTCGCGGAGGAGCAACGGATGATTTGCCGGCGGACGATCCGAGGCGCTCGACACCATTCGACAATCGCTGGGTCGACCTTGGACCTGCGACCGCTTGCACGTGTCCGTTAGCCTGGATGGCAAGTCTGGTCCTGCCGTGCCGTGAAGCACCAGAGCTGGTGTCCGCGGACGCCCGTGAGGGTTCGGAGACGTCGTGAAAAATGTCATCGTCCGAGTCGTCGTCGTCAAAGACAATGGCAGTCTCCGGGTTGAAACCAGTCCTGACAGGAGCAGGTAAGTTTGCATGGCGAGCTGCAGATCCGGTCGATGAGGGAGGAAGGTACGAGCGCCTGTGCTCCGGAGCATAGGTCACGTCAGGCTCCGAGCGACTAACAGTGACAGAGCGTGACCGTACTGGACTAAGGTTCTGGTTGGTGCTCGGCGCCCTGGGCTGATCCGGAGCGGGGCCAGCTGGCGGACCGTCGGATCCGCCACCAGTAGTTCCCTCTGTGGCGGCGTCTTCGTCCCCTTGTTCCACACCTCTCAGGTACTTTCGCACACTCGCAACGACGGTGCCAAGCTCGCGCGTGGAGATAATGAACATCTCCCTGTACTGGGCCAGGCTTTCCTGAAGGATCTCACTCTTCGTCGACTGGCCGGTAGTAATGCGAAGGAGCCTTGCTTCGGTCTGGATTGCAGCGATTCAAAGCAGTTAGAATCCCTTGCGCTGACGAGTCGCACGGTGTTTCTCGATGGAGCAAGCACGTCTGCACTTACCTCACGCCTTAGTTGCGGCCCACAAAGACCTCCAGTTCCAGTAGGATTGGGCACGTCGGAAGTCGATGCACCGGGCGCTGAGCCGGTCGTCGCTGGATATCTAATGGCGTCATAACCAAGAACCAAGCCCATGCCTAGCGTAGAAGGAACTAGATAGGTGACCCTGCCACCGTTCGGCTCGCCGGACCGCGATGCAGCACTGCTGGCTCCTCTTCCTGTCGCACGCGCAGAGGCTCGCGCGTTTGCTCTAGCTCTGCCTCTGCCTCTCCCACGCCCAGACCTGCCATCTGAGCCCCCCTCTGCATCCTCACTCGAAGTTGTCTCGAATACGTAGCCCCTTTCACAGACTTTTTCGATGTGTTCAGCAATTGTCGCGTCCGTCCCAATACCGTTGCGGTCCATCAAAGCGACGAGATCAGCTTGCGTTAGCAATTTGGGCGCTGTGGTCGCCCCCTCCTTGATGCTGAGATCGGCGTCCGGGGGAGCAGACGAGAAGGTTTGTCCCACGGTGTAAGCAGGAAGAATGGACGTCGACCAAGTGTCGTACGTGAAGACATCGAGATAATTTCGAGCCAATATTTGGAGGCCTGCATAGCGCTCACGCGTTAGCATACTTGCGCGCTTATTGGCCCCACGGTCCAGGTGGCCTGTCACTTACCAGAAGCGCTGAAACCTTCGGTACCGAGCTCGAGAGCGACACTCGTCTGCAGTCCCTTGGCGTCAAGGTGACACCCAGCAAGGAATCTCCTAGTGACATACTCGTAGACTCTCTTTTCGTCCCCCGAGAGATTACTGGCGTGCCTGGTGGGGTGGATCGGCGGATGTGCGTGATCATTTTTCTTGCCATTACGCGGTCGAGAGAAAGTTCCTCCGGGTTGTACAGCGATTGGCCCTTCCTCTGCGTTGGCATCGGTTGGCTCTGCGTTCGAGCCGACGCCCAGAAGCGAGCGGGCAAAGTTTCCCCACGAGGCGTCGCCACACTGTTTGCGTATGAGACTCAGAAAGTCGAAAGACGCATCGTATTGATCAGTCTCGGTACGAGGGTAGGAGAGTATTCCTCCTTGATACAGCTTTTCCGCCACCTAGCGGTCCAAATTTGGGTCGGTCAGCGTGCGTTTCCAATGCGACACTGGAGACTCACATCCAAAATCCTTTTAGGGGACAAGCGCAACAAGCGTGAGGCTGACTTTTGTAGCTCGACCGTCGTGAGCGGATATGGTTTGCTGAAATGAAGAGCATGCTGTCCGGTGAGTGTTCGTTTGCGCGCTCACTGTCACTGCTTGTGGACTCACAACTTGCTGACTTCTTTGCGCTTCACATCCTTGATGCGGCACATTTGTCCCCGACACGCGACTAGCCGCCTGCGCACATCGGCTTCCTCAAAGAGGTGACCGCGGTCCCACTTGAAGGTGACATCGACGCCGTCCTTTCGATGGTAGAGTGAGAGGTACCAGAAGGCTTCCGGCAAAAAAGTGATGGCGTCGACGTATCTCTGCACGACGAAGGACAGGGTTGGAAATTGGCACGGGCCTAAATTGTCCCCCAAAGACCGCAAGGCGCGCGACAAAGAGGGCGTGAGGAACGGGGTGAACACGGAGCGTTTCGTTGTTCGCCTCCCTGCACTTACCCCAGCTCACGACCGCCTTGTTGAGTTCTCCAAATTCTTTTTGAAGGCGCAGAGTTTGCAAGCGGGTGAAAGCTGCACCCAACCGCAAGTCTAGCTCGATGCGCGCCTCCACCGCAGATGCTGCCAAGTGGTCGAGCGCAACGGGGGATCGCATAGCTGCGTGGATTTGACTGCGAGGGGCAATGATGGTGGAGGTGAGCGCTGCTCAAGGAGATGCGAAGGGCAGCGGTGCTGCACAACTCACGCTGCTACAATGGCACTAAATCTCGCCCTCTTGGTGATGATCCTGTGGTTGCCTTCCCTGCAAGCCATCTCGACCTCCTTGCCAATCATCTCGCCCTCCCTGTCGCAATCCGTCCAGATGATCAATTCGTCCGAGGTTCTGGCTAGATTTTTGAGATTTTGAGCCACTTTTTCCAAGCCAGGCGTGACGAATGTGCGAAGAGGAGCATCGAACAGTGCAGAAGGTTGGCAAGATTGCCAGGATCGGTAGGAGGGAGGAAAGTCGTGGGAATAGAGGTGACCTCGCACGGACGTCATGACCACCGAGACGCCCCTGCCATTGAGCGTGTAGGGAAAGCTGAGATTGCGAGTGTACTGATCCAGCGCTGGTTGCTGTCGTTGAAAAGAATGGGGAAAGCGATACGCCAGGCTTTAGTGCGATGGTCTTGTTCGCCACGCCTAGTCTAGCTTGGCGCGCTGCGTTCGTTCGTCTGTACAAGGACTCACCGACTGCGCACGACCTCCACTGAGTATGTCTGCGAGCGATTTGGCGACAGAGTCTGTCGAGACGGCAAGCGCGACTTGGTCAATGACACTGTGACACGACTATATGCGCGTATTTGCCTGCACCTCTCCCTCGCGATGCACCGATCGGGTGTGATCGTTGATTGTGCGGGGGGATATTGACTGATGCGCACCTGGCGCCATCTTGCTGGTGACCGAGATGCTCCATTTGATGTCCGACGCCAAGCCCACTCACGCTTCTCGGCCACACACAGCACCCTCATCGTGTCAGCCCTCTGCAGCACGAAATTTGGGCGTTGGGCACTACCGACACTGTAACAGAGGACAATTCATCGAGGCACACATGCTGCGAGGCCGGATCAGTGGGCGTGCTGTCGCTCAGAGAGCCGCGTTGGCAGCTGAGACTGGCGAGGTTTAGGTGTGAGGTGTGACGAAGGGAGCATACAAGGAGGCCTCCGTTGACTAGCGGAGGTGCTACGACGCGTGAGAGGGCTGCGTGCGCAGCCTCGAGTCGATGGTCAGTGCCAAATGGCGCCGAGGTGGAGTAGCGCGTCGAGATGAGAAAGAGATTGACACAGAGCTGGCAGGAGAGCAAATGCCAAGCCGCGAGAGTTGGTGGTCGCAGTGCTGGAGTGAAGCCAAGAGTCGCAGTCGCAGCATGGTGCAGTCAAAAGTGTTGGTTGCAGAGGGTCAAGGCCTTACTCGGTGCGGAATCGACCCAGCCGCGCGTTTATTAACCTCGACGCGTCGTTCGTTGCCTTTCCCGTACGGTGAATTCAAGATCCACGATTTGGCCGGCCATCGCGCAAGGCAGAAGAGTGATCACGTGAGGTGGTGAGCATCAAGTCCGCGAGTCGCGAGTCACGAGTTGCTATAAGTCGTTGGAAAGCCGCCTTGCCGGAAGAAAGCTCGGCGGGTGTATGGAGGCAGGCAGGCAGGCAGCCAGCCAGCCAGCACCACCATTACCAACACACCCGACCGACCACGACGACCATCACAATCTCAGATCTGACAGACGAGGGAGTCGGCATCTGAATTTGCTACTTTCTGCTCGCGACTCCGACTCGAGCTGGTCGAATTCAGTCACCAATCTCACAATCGATGGGTCTGCTCGAAGGGCTGACGTCGCAGCACCAGCAGCCGCGATAAAGCTGCGAGGACTTGGGGCATTGCCCTGTAAGCAAGAATGACGTTGGGATCCGTCGAGCAACAAGCTACAGGGGGCTCCTCTGCGCCTTCCCGCGACAACGATGCGCGATCGAGTCTCGCAATGGATGGCAACCCTGGCGCATCTGCAATTCCCACGTCGCAAACATCATCATCATCATCATCATCATCATCATCAACCCCTTCTGCCTTTGCGCTGTCTAATCTCGGCGGCTCCAACCAATTCCTTAGCGCTGGACTAGGTCTGATGATCTTCGGCTCCTTTCTGGCCGTCTCTCAGCGTGGCATCAAGAAGGGCGCATCGCTAGCGCAAAGAAGGCTCCTCATCTCCCTCGAGATTCCTTCAAAGGACAAGAGTCACGCCTGGGTACTCGGCTGGCTCGGCAGGCAGGCCAGCTTGCAGAACGCTGCTGCTGCTGCTGCCCGCAGACAATCGCTTGGCAGCGGCAAGGGCAAGGAGAAGCAGCAGGAAAGCCTGAGCGTGCTGCTCGGGCTGAATCAAAAGGCCCACGCTTCTGCCACAAAAGTCTGGTCGCACGAACTGTCTGTCGAGACTTCGCTGGGTGAGATCAAGAAGCAGGCAGATCAAGCAACAGAGTCGAGCAAATCATCCGCGACTCCTCAGCAGCGCAGAGACAAGATGGAGTTCAACCTCGTGCCTGGTCCCGGCAGCCATTGGGTCAGATACAGGGGTTGCTGGATCAAGGTGAGAGTCGTGCTACGAAGGAAAAATCGTCAGACTGCACCCGCCATGTATCACTCTGAATCCCGTTCGGGCCCTTCATTGCCGCTCCCATGCAGCTGCATCGCGAACGCGCGACCAAGATGATCGATCTGTCCACAGGCGCTCCCTGGGAGACGCTCACCCTCACCACTCTGCGTTCCACCTCCCACATCTTGCCCTCGCTACTCTCTGAAGCCAAGCAACTAGCACAGGAGTCGATTGAAGGCAAGACGATCATCTACACCGCGTGGGGCACTGAGTGGAAGCCCTTTGGCAAGCCGAGGAGAGTCAGGGATTTGAGCAGCGTGGTGCTCAAGGACGGTCAAGTAGAGAGGATACAAGGCGACGTCAAGGCATTCTTAAATAGGGGAGAGTGGTACAGGCAAAGAGGTGCGTCAGGGATTGCACCTTGAAGCGCCCTTCTCCAAGCTCAATCGTTCAATGCATTGCCCCTTAGGGATACCGTACAGACGAGGATACCTCTTGTACGGCGCTCCAGGCTCAGGAAAGTCGTCATTCATCACAGCGCTGGCCGGTTCCCTGGACTTGTCCATCTGCTTGCTCAATCTGTCTGAGCGAGGTTTGACAGACGGCAAATTGACCTATCTCCTGAGCAACCTTCCCGACGCTTCCATTTTGCTCCTGGAGGACATAGACGCCGCATTCCCATCTCGCACTAGATCGGGCGGGGAGGATGTGGGGGATGGCTTCGTGCCCGGCGTGACCTTCTCTGGCCTACTCAATGCCCTAGATGGCGTAGCTTCGAGCGAGAGCCGTATTGTTTTCATGACTACTAACCACGCGGAACGCTTGGATCCTGCCCTGGTGCGGCCTGGCAGAGTGGATCTCAGCTTGGAGCTGGGCGATGCGGACGAACATCAAGTCAGGCTGATGTTCAAAAAATTCTACGCGGAAAGCGTACAGGAAGAGAATCGCAATGGGCGCCTCACAATTTTGCAGGACGAATTGGCCACGGCGGTGAAGCAGGAGACGAGCAAAAGGAGGCGGTTGTTCGGGCTGGACCCCACAGGACGCTTTGCTACTACCACCCACGGGCCTTCGAGCCCCGTGAGTACGCCATCCACCAGCTCCAATCTCAACCCTACGCTATTGCCCGCGTCCAAGGGTGGCATATCGATGGCCGAGCTGCAAGGCCTCTTTATTCGCTTCCCGAATCATCCCGAAGAAGCCGTAAAATGCTTCAAGCACGAGAACGAGGCTCTTCGGGAGCAGCTCGCAGCTGTCAATGCGGATCCAGAACGCAATTGATGCAGTCGGTCGCGAACAATGACCATCTTGCGCAGGCATCGTGCCGCACCAGCAAATGTTCTCAGCACCAAGGGCGCAACTGAGCATGGCAACCATGCCCACTCATCTATTTCTGGACCTTGCATGCGAAGCTTGCTGACATTACACTGCTGACATGCGGTGACATCAACATGCACTGCCGTCTCTACTGCTTCTTCTGCTTTTTGCCCGCCTTGGCGCCATTGCTTTGCGTCTCCGATGCTCCCTGCTCTCTATTCCTCTTCTCGGAATTGCTGTTTTTTCCCTCCTTGTGACCGGTCGAGCTAGCATCGCCAACTTGCTTCCCATTGGTGCTCTTCTTAGTCACGCTGACCAGCTGTTTGAGCAGATCCCTCAATGCGCTAGAAGCGCCGTACTTTTGGCTATTCTTCAGCTCCACTGACAATTGCTCCAACGCTTCGGTTTTCCAAAGGCTGTGCGTTGCAGCGTTCGAGCCGATTCCGGCTCGACTGTGCTCCAGCAGGCGAGGCGTCGTCCTAGCAGCGGTCAGGCCCAATTTGAGCACCTCTTTGAGCCTATCCGACTTGGGCTCGAATGTCGAAGGCGCGCAAGCTTCCCGGATGTAATCGATGATAAAGTCTTGCAAACGCGCAACGTACAAAAGACCTTCTTGAGCCAGTGCAGCAGATTCCTGAAGGGAAAATGAGCGGTCGTTAGCCACGAAGCGGGACGCGTTCGATCGCCACACAAGATGTCACTCACGCTTTGAGCAAGCTGGGCCATCGGTGCAGAGATCAAACCAAACACCTCGCCCTGTCGGAAATTTCCAACCGTGCTTGCAGGAACGACGGCGGCAAACAAGTCGTCTCGCAGCGCCAAGGCTATGGCTGGCATTTTTCTCAGCACATTGGCGAAAAAGCCGAGCTTGACGGGACTATTCTTCTTGTCGATCCAAGCGGTCAAAGTCTGCTTGTACAGCCCCGTCAGTGCCGAGGCGTCCAACGGCAGAGCGTCCGTAGCTCGGGACAACACGCATCGCGTCAGGTACTCGTTGGCAACGCTCAACAGCTCTTGCGTCTCCTTGCTCTGCGCTCTAAGCACATCGGCATGAATAGTCTGAAGGACCGGCAGAAGCTCCTCGACAGCGATACTGCCAGGAGTCTCTTTGCTCTTCGCGATGGTGTTGCGTAAAATGCTCGAAGCGCGAGCAATGACTTGGGCTCCTTCTTTATTCTCCGTCTCTTGTATGACTTGGAGAAGAGGTCCGACCATGCTCGCAACAAGGGGGTTGCTCGACACCCTTTTCGCATACTGTTCCAAAAGGTCCAGGACTCGCAGCTGGAACGCGACGGCTTCTCGTTTCGCCTCTACAAGCACAAAGAGCGGTATCGTAGTCTAAGCTGACTCTGCTTGCTCGTATCCAAGGGCGCTCAGGGTATGCAGACTCACCAGCATCTTCCTTCTTGGCGCCTGCCCTCTCTCTAAATATTTGAGACAGCTTCTCATCAATTTTGAGCATCGCATCATCGTCCAGCAGCTCCTCCTCCTCTTCCTCGTCGCTCTCGCTCTCGTCTCCTTCACCCTCCTCCTGCTGTGCTTTGGAGGACTCTCTAGGAGCCAGCCCGCCCTCTTTGAGAGCCAATTCGAGCGCAGCGCGAAGCACAGGGTCCACCTCTGCATTCGCGTCTTCCGAGTCGAGCCCCAAACCGCTCTGAGAGGTTGCTGACGTATCGTCGTCGTCTTCTTCGTCCACTTCCGAGTCATCGTCACCGGAAGAGATTGCACCAAAGTCTAGCTCTTCCTCTCCAGAACCATCCACAGACATTGCGTCTTCTGTTGCAGCGTTTTCATCGTCCACTCCAAGTTGCTGCGATCAATCGCGCGGTAGCCGAGTCGGTCAGGGACGTCCAATCGCTACGCGAAGGTGAGTATTGCGGACTCACGCTGAACAACAATCGCAGCCCGCTATGATCCACTTCAGGAATGAATGCTGACCATACGGAGGTGACGATGCTCCTAAGAAAGGCAGAAGGCAGCTCCAGCATGCTGACTAGCGTGTCGATGAGAAGTTCCACCGCAGTCGGTTCGTCTGCTGAGTCCGACGGCTGTGCAGCTGGATCCGGCGAAATGAGTCTGGTAGAGCAATCCACCAACGGCTGCGCGGTGGTCGGGTGATGTGGAGACGTGTATTAGCGCGCACCTTCTCACACCCATGCGATCTGATGATCCGAATCGTCGGAGCGCAAGTTTGTCTATCGAACAAGCTTCACCAAGCAACGTCTCCAAGCTCACCTCCAGCATTTCCTCCCCAGCTTGTTCTCCCCAGCTCCAAAGCATCGCCGCTCGTATCAAATCGCGGACGGCGGCAAAATGTTCCTTTTGACTCTCCCCATCGTGCGTCTTGCGAATCACCTCTTCCAATCTCTGCA
Source organism: Ceraceosorus guamensis (assembly GCF_003144195.1). Lineage (NCBI taxonomy): Eukaryota > Fungi > Basidiomycota > Exobasidiomycetes > Ceraceosorales > Ceraceosoraceae > Ceraceosorus > Ceraceosorus guamensis. The sequence continues at coordinate 37,209 of NW_020290053.1, forward strand.
GTTCCCTGCTCGCCGCGATCCTCCTCTCTGAAGGTGTATGTGCATCTTTAGCATCTGCGCGTTTGGGAGAGAGTCCAGAAGGTCCAAAGATTGGGACAAAAGTGCCAGAGGACTCGATGGATCGCAAGTCGGACACGAGCAAGTCCATCCATCTACTACCGCTCGCAGCGTAGCCTTGTCTACGCGTCTTCTTGCCCGATGCATCTTCTGCGCGTCGGCGAGCAAACGTGATGATGGAGGCAAGCTTATGCTGAGAGCTGCTACTCGAGGCTGGGGGACAAGGCGATGCGGACTCACCCAACAAGACGATGTGGCTTAGCAACGCATCCGCACAGCTATAATACCTACTCCTCGCCTCCTTTCGAAGGTGCTTAGAGAAGTCCGGGACGGGTCTGGTCTCGCTGAGAGTGCGCAGGAATTGTGTGTCGATCGTGTCTTTGCCGCCTGCCTGCGCCTGTTCGAACCATCCTCGAACAGCAAAGAAGCCCAACACCTGTCTGACGAGTTGCTCTGGCTTTTCGATTTTGCTGTTCCTAATCAGGTTCAAAAGCTGATCAAACGCCCACAATCTCTTCGCATTCATGCTCTTCGCTTCTCCTTGCGCATCTGCTTGGCTTCCTTCCGCAACGTGTGTATCTCTATTCGCCGCAGCGACAGAGTTATCGGCGGAACAAGCAAGCTGGATCAGATGATCTGCGTACTTTTGCACGCCTGCGCGATCCATCGAGCTCAGCAGCTGCTCTACCAGACGCTGCACGTGCGGCGGATTGGATTTGGCGCTCAGGAGCTGGGAAAGAATCAGGTAGCCCGTCGAGGAGTCATGGCGAACCAGGCGCAGAATGCTGAGTGTCTGTGCGCCGTTGGGAAGGATGCGTCGCGTGATGAGCGGCTGTGCAACGCACACCGGCGCGGCCTGGAGCACTCGGAACCGACTCACAGTCTTTTCCGCTGCAGCCTTCAATTTCCTCTCCTCTCCGCCCTTTCCACCGAGCGCGTTGATCCAGCTCCTCAGGAAGCCCTTGCCGATCAATCTTCCGCTCTCCAGGCTCGCTGCGTCCCCGCTCGCACCCGAATCCCTTTGGCAAATCTGCTCAATCAAGCTCTCCACGACCATGAATCCCTGAAACTTCTTCTCGCTCGAGCTTGTGGGAGAGAAGAGATTGTCGTCGAGGATGATTTGCAGCAAATGCGGTAGGTCCACTCTCTCGCCCTGACGCGCATCAGCATCAAAGTGTTCGCTAATGATCTGCTTCCAGACAAAGTGCGGTTGCGTTCGAGAGTGACCTGCTGCTGCTGCTGCTGCTGCGGCCGAAGCTGGAGCCAGATTGGCTCCACGTAGTCCGTCGGCGTCTTGGGGGTCGTCGCGTGTGCTCGCCGCAGGCTGAACGTATCGCAGCAACTTGGCGAGGGCGGGCAGATTATGCCTGGACAGCAGCGTGGGCCCTGTGAGCGGCACAAGACACTGCACGTAGCTGCGCTTCTCCATCAAGCTCTGCACGCTCAGCAGAATGGCGATGCGATCAGGACCCTGAAATGTGGTGCTCTTGCTCTTGCCCTCGACTTGACCTAGCAGCATCTGTTTGGTCAGCTCGCATGCCAGCGCGGAAGAGATCTGAAAAGCTTGTTGCAGCAGCTGCTGAGCCACCCAAGCAGAGGGTTCCATCAACCAGCTCTTTGTAGCGTACAGATCCAACAGCACTTGAACGCAGCACCGAACGCTCTGTTCGACTTGCGCCTGCGCCTGCGCCTGCGCTTTGGACTCTCGAAGCAGCGCAAATGATCTGACGAGTGCGAGCACGCCGAACAATCTGGCAAACAGCGAGTTGCGTTCCTCTGCGCCCGACTGCTTCTTCTCCAGCGGGCAAGAGCTCAGCAAGAGTCGCAGCACATCTTGCGAGCCCAGCGCTGGCAGTTGAGCGATCAGCTTGCGGCATATGCCGTTAGGATTGTGATTGTGACTCTTGTCAGCATACAATGTCATTCTCACGGCTGCAAGGCGATGAAAGGGGAGAGAGAGTGCGCGTGCGCGTGCGCTGACTCACCTCGGACAGTGCGACGGAGAAGCCGATCCTCGCGCTCTCCCTCGAACTGGCCAAACCTCTGATGAGCCTCTTGACGGTGTAGATCGTATCGCCATCCAGCGCACCTTGCAACCTATCCTGTGTGGCTCGTAGCGCCTCTTCATCAGGCGTCAAGGAGATGATTGTGGATGATGTGTGCACGTGCGCGTGAGAATGACCAGCATCGGAGGAGGAGGAGGAGGAGGAGGAGGCGAGCAGGGAGACGAGTTTGGAAGAGCTGCTTAAACGCTCAGATGTCGAGGGTGAGGCTAATTGCCAGAACAGAGCCAAGGGCGTTCCGGATGAGCTGCTGCTGCTGTTGCTGTTGCTGTTGCTGTTGGAGGGCTGGACGGTCATGATATGCTACTTGCTGCCTTTTGACCCGTAGATCAAGTGCGGCGCGCGAAGCGATGCAGGATTTGGGCCAAGAGTGGGAATGGAATAGATTGTTGCTGGAAGGGATCTCTGGAGCAAGACTGGTTGAGAGTTGGAGCGGAGTCGTGAGCGCGAGCGCGAGCGTGCAGGAAAGGGGAGCCTTTGAATGAAGGTGTGGCTGTGGGGGTGACTTTGGTGTGATACCGAGTGATTTCTGTCAAACTGCATCCAAAAGGCCTGCTTGCATGCCTGCAGCTTGCACCGCCGCCGCCTCAAAGAGGGGGGAAAAAAAAAAAGTGGTGACACCGGCCTTGAAAGTGATGATTCGAATCAAAAATAATTCCAAAATAGCGCGCGCGCATCGCATGGGACGTGGTTATCGCGTCTCGCACGAAAGCATCACCAGTCACGTGAGCGTCGATCGAGTGGAGTGGACACGCGGGGCACGCGGCGCTGCATGCGTGAAGCTATGGATAGCTGTTCAGCTTCATCAATTTCAATCTGCGCCCCATCGACCCAAACACTTTGACTCACAACTCGATCGTGACTTTTGGCTCCCTGCACCACTCAACTCAAAACTCACCCTACGCGACTTCATCCCGTCCACTTGCCATACACGCAGCCACCCCCATGACGCAGAGCACAGCGCATCGTGATCCAAGTCACACGCTCCCACAGCGAGTCGCGCATCATTGAGCACGCATCGACCGCGAATCGCTTACCATCGAGCACGCATCCCCATCCCCATTGCTTACTGCAGCTGCCCCACATTCTGCCCACGCCATGTCGACCCCCACCCACTCTGCGCTGCAGCAATCGCGCACATCCATCGAGCGTCGTTTGTCCGATCTTTCGACGCATCAGATTCCTCGCTTGCGATCATGCGACAGCGTAGCAGAACTGCAAGCGGCCGAAAGAGAGGGGAATGCGAGTGTGAGAGAGGCGAGGGAGTTGGTGCAGGAGATGAGGCTGGATTGCGATGAGCTGGAAGGCAGCGAAGCGCAAGAGTGGAGAGAGAGGATAGGGGAGATCATGGCACAGCTGGACAGGTGAGCCATCGCATTGCCTCGCATCGCATCGCGCGACGGGCGTCAAGAATGGGGTTTGCGATGAGAGTCGAGATGAGATTGCCGTCTTTGCTGATTGTGCTGCGAGTCTGCTTGCAACGCGCACGCGCACCGCGCACCGCGCACCGCGCACCACGCACCACGCACCACGCACCACGCACCACGCACCACAGGTCACAGGCAGAGTGGAGGAGAGCACTGTTGATGGCCAGGCAAGTCATCTCTCGCTCCCACACCGCATCCGCACGCAGAGAGTTGGGCTTGGACTCAAAGTGAGTCGATGTGATGCGCGCACCTTTGCTTCCTTTTGCGCAATCACTCACACCTCACTATCCCACGTCCGCCCCCCAAGCTCGCAATACAATGCCAACTCCTCAAGTGCACAGACGCAAGCACAAGGCGATGACAAGCTGGCCACGGCATCGCAGTCAGTGACGGATGCATTGCAGCGCACAGTGCAGCTCATGTCCTTTGAGCTTCAAAAATCATCCTACTCTTCCGCCTTGCTGGACGAATCCTCCAACTCTCTGCTCACGCTGCAATCCTCCTACACCTCCTTTGGCGATATCCTGCGCAATTCCAAAGGCTTGATTCAGAGCATGGAGAGGCAGGATCTGCTCGATGCTCTCCTGCTCCTCTTGGCTGCCCTATTCTTTGCAGGCTGCGTGGCTTACATTGTCAAAGTGAGGGTGTGGGATAGGGGCGTAGGCCTTCTCTCCTTTGTCTGGAGAGTGGTCACGCTGGGAAGGAGCGGCGGCGCGGCGGCAGGCAAGTTGAAAGAGGCTGCAAAGGAAAAGGCCAGCAGGTTGGCATTGCAGAGCAGCGCGTCGTCGGCCAGCAGGAGCTCGAAAGAGGCGCTCATCGCTGCTGCTGCTGCCTCCTCCACCACCGCCATCAACAAGGCTGCGCAGGCGCTCCAAGCCGCTTCTACTACGCATGCTGTCGACGATCCGATTGGGCATCAGCACGCCGACACGACGCACTCGCACAACTCCGACCATACGCCAAGAGAAGTGATTCACGAAGAATTGTAACATTACGTTTCAGGGGTCCATCATCAATGCAACTATCGCCGCGCGATAACCATAGACAATCACGCGCGACCTGACGTTCCATCGAGCTGGCTCTCAGGTGTGCAAAGGTTGATATGTTCGAGGGGTGATGAAGCAAAGGAGTGAGGCGGAGTGAGGCGGAGTGAGGCGGAGTGAGATGGAGGCTGAAAGGAGCCCAGGCGTGGGGCAAGCGCCTTGGCAGCAAATGAAGAGCATCGAAAAGGATTGTGGTGGCGTGCATAGGGAGTGCAAATGGTACAAGCAGCGGCAGGGGACTGGGCCGACTCTCAGCGGCATCGTCAAGGTGAGGGCAGTTTCCAAGATACGACCGCTTCGATGGTCTTCTGCCTGCATCCAGAGCCGTCGTCGTTGCTACACCTTCCTCAGCTTATGCCTTTCCTGGCCGTGAGCTGCTTAGCCACTGCCGTTTGCATGACAAGCTGCTGCCTCGTCTGCGGTAAAGGTCAAGCAGTGCTGCGAATCCTTCTTGGGTTTGGTACCGTATGGCACGTAAGCTGTGCCGGAAAGAAGATGGGTGGGGACAGAGAGACTGAGCTGTCTGTTGCTGAGCGCTTTGAGCCACGTACGAAGAGCGAGCAAACTCACGAAGCTCCCTAGCCTCTTGATGCACACGCATCTCCTTGCTGGTGGGCGCTGCCGCGGCCGAAGCGATGTAGAGAAGCAGCAGAACGCCAGCAGAGAGGGTGCGGGCAGAAAAGAAGACGGCCATGTTGCTTGTTCGAGACAGGGATCGAATGGGATCCGCTTTCGGGGTCTTGCTAGATAGGTCTGCGTGAAGAGCTTGCTGCCTTTGCGAATGTGCACTAGGATGAGGAGATGGGATCGTGCTCGGGCGGCGAGGGGGTTTTTTGAGTGTCTATTATACTTTTTTTTCGCTCGCTGACAAGTGGCAGTCTCACATATCAACACACTATAGCAGGAGCGCTGCTGCGCTCACTGCGGATTCGCTCACAGAGCATTGGGCGATATATGGGCATCTACTTTGCTTCAATTTGAGCAACCCTTGATACCAGCGTCGTTAGACTATTCGCCCCCAGGTTGGCAATTGAGGCACAGCATCGATTTGACCGAGGGTCAAAGGCGCTGCCTTCTTCTGCCCTTCGTAATCGTTGTAGTCGGTGTACCACTCCTCTACACTTCCTGGAAACGGCTCGCACGGCCTTGCGTATTGCAAGTGCATGTACAGCCCGGCTCTTCCTTGCAGCGTTGTGAGTCAAGTGCATGCCCACACGCAGCGACGACAACGCAAACGAGAACAAGGCTACACTGACGTCCACCTTGAGTCATTGGTACTCTGCAGGGCTCTGAGCTGGCCAAGGGAGGTCACGGCGCTGCCCATCCAGCATACAAATCACACGGGCACCTTGCTACTGGCACAGCGAGTCTTCACGCGCCGTCTACACGTTTACCCTGATCCGCTGTCAGAGGATCGCACGCGTCTCGCAAATTGAGCAAGTATAACATTCACGATTTCGACCGAGAGCGAAAGATGTCTTGGCCTCGTGAAGGCGCTATAGTAAAGGGGACACGCGTCGCGCAAGAAGGCCAAAACATATTTGAGAGGGAATCATGTGTGTAGAGAGAGGGGCCGGTGGCTTGAGCGGTCGACGCGTCGCGCAAGAAGGCCAAAACATATTTGAGAGGGAATCATGTGTGTAGAGAGAGGGGTCGGTGGCTTGAGCGGTCGAGGAATGGCGACAAGTTGGACAAAGATAGATCTTTGCAACAAAAAGCTACTAGCCGAACATGTTCGGACATGCCCGTGTAGAATCTGCGAGGACTTGTTGCTCTGATGCTCGCAGTGCAAGCACGTCAAACATCTTCGAGTGAGATGGAATCGAGGTCAGCTTTAAAGCCTGACTTCCCTCTTTCTGCAGTCCGACAGTGTTGCACGATGCGCATTCACTTGACCATCTAGTTGGTCTCCTTAGATGTATTCAACGAACACGGAGATCTGTGCAATCGTCGTGGTGTCCACGACGAAGCAGGCAAGCGCCTTCGTTATTCCCCTCCAAGCTCTCGGCTTGCTCGGGAAGTATTGGCGTCCACGTTGCAGAGTCAGGCGAGCAAGATAGCGTCCGAAGGGTAGAAAAGTCAGCGCTGCTCTGCTTCTCGATCAGCACGCCCTGCACCCTGCCGCCTTGCGATGGAGACGTGGTAACATCTGGTAGTCTAGTACTAACCTGTGCCACCATGCTGCAGCTGCTCACAATCGTCACCTCGGCTAGGATGATTCGGAGCTCCTCGCACTACGCTGATGCAGAGGACCAGCATTAGGCCAAGAAAAACTTTGGAGAGGGGTGCGCGTCTCGTCCATTTAGCAGCGGACTTCACAAAAGTGATCATGGTGATGCATGCAGCTTCGTTCGCGCAATGTTCTGGGTGCTTGGTGGTACGGAGTGCTCAGCTTGTGTGTGGAGACTGAGACGAGATGGCCAGCTGTGGAAGTTTGGGAATTTTAGAGTGAGGGAAGGGCTGAACAAAAATAAAGGTATTCTTCAGCGCTTTTTGCTCTCGACGCTTTCGGGCACTCTCAATATGTCCGATCCAGGTAAAGTTTTGCGCACATTACTTTCTACTTCACCGAGCGTTGATTCGGATTGATTCAAAAGAATTCGGCTCGGCAAGGACCACTTGCTGAGGTCAGCTGCTCAAATATCGGGTCACTCGTCCAGCAGCGTCTCGTCCGTCCGTTGGAGCATCAAGCAAGGTACATACCCTGCACTCACTTCCAGCGCAGCAAGTGCGCAGATGAGCCTTCTCGCTTGGAGCACGAAAAGGGCTCGATGGCTCTGCACGAAGTGCACTCGGGACCCGGAAAGCCGTCTGCGTGAGTAGCTTAGCGAAGGCTTTGCAACGCAGACGCTGAGAGGAGGCCTGGTGCATCTGTGAAGACACACGGTCTCGGAACGGGCAGGCACGGGCGAGCTGTTGATGCTGAGTGAGTGTTGGGGAATGAACATCGTTGTGTGTTGTGACCGCACCGTGCAGAAGTCCTGAGTCCGAGTTCGATTATGTCCTTGGGCAGCTTCAGGTGTATGACTTGTGACGCTAACGCGTGCCTGGAATGCGCATCCACCCGTGGGACTGCTCGCCATTCATCGCTCGACTCAATGTCCATCTTATGGTCATCATAAAATGTACCCTGAGTGATTCAGTCTGCCTCTCTGAGCGCTGACCTATCAAAACGCCTCTAAAACTCCGAGTTGTGGGTCAGACCCGTACCCGAGTCTTTGGGATCTCGATCTCGCTCGACCTTTGCGCTCAAGCCTCGTCGACTGACACGCACGACTCACCCTTCTCGACATAGCATCTGCAAGGCGCTTGAACAAATCAAGCCAGCGTCGCTGGGCTTCAGATACAATTTCTTGCTAATATCTCACTACTCATTCGACAGATGGCACAGACAAAGCAGTCTCGGAGAGTCTGAAACGGGGCGCCCGGGTAGTCGGGCAAACTTCACATTTTCTTTTGTCTCCTGGGAGAGAGCAGGCCATATTTCGGTCCCCACGCGAAGCGCTGGCGAGACACGCCTCATGCGGTATGGGATGCATTGAATGAAGACTCCTTTTGCAAGAATTTCCGTGAGCATCAACAGCCGATGTGAGATGTGGCAAAAATGTCATTTAGAGTGAGAGCAGGAAGGCCGTGTCACGTGGTGTGCGCACGCATTCGGATGCATACACACATGTGCTTAGCTAGACGATCGACAGATGTGACCTACTGAGAGGAATCCACCATCATCACCTCTGATCGCCTGATAGGTCGTTGACAGTGAAGGCAAGGAGTGACGAAAAGAAGAGAAGTCAAGAGTCTGGGTCCGTCTTGATGTTGTGATTGTCTGTGCGGACATTTCGGCAGTAGCCAAAGCAAAAGCTATTGTCAAATGCTTGCGTTCCTTCTTGATTACAATGGAAACAAGAGTCGAAGCACTGGTACTACCCATGATGTGTCTCGCTTGAGTGCAGGCTTCTAGCAATCGGCGCCACCCAGATCGACCTCCAGTCCGAACGTGCCGTCCGAAAGATCAGTATCGAGGTTGACCGACACTTTTCGAGGCCCATCGCACATCGGAGCCGACAGAAGAGAAGCAGAGTTGTGCGTGGAAAGTCGTGTCAGCAATCTCGTCGGAACTGATGTTGCTGACGTGTCTCGTCTCAAGAGTCGCCTACCGCACTCCAGACTCACGTGGCTTACGGCGCTGCGACTGGCCAGCAAGCTGTCCGTCCGACTCGCGAGATTGCACAGGTGCAGCACTCGACAGGCCCACCGATAGCATCAGCATGACTACAAAGAAAGACAACAGACTGCGCGCGACGGTACTTGAAACCGCATAGAATGAAGCAGTCTTGAAAAGCCCGAACATGTTGCTGCGACGTGTCGAGACAGAAGTGTCTTGAATGCAGAGCGATGTGAAGTGTGGAAGGTCCGTGAGACAGTGCTTGGCTTGGTGAGTTGTTTGGATCCGGAGCTGTGGGAACATATCGCAGCAAGAGAAGCACTCGATCAGACGTCCAACTTATACAGCTTGCTTCAATTGTGCTTCGCATTGCCGCCTGCCAAAGCACGCCGACAACAACGCAACGGACCAGCACTAGTATGCGCTGATCTGGTGATTGGAAAGGCCTACAGTGACGTACTATCATATCGAAGTGCCGAAGAGAGCGGTGGAGCGAAGACGGTCTTCAGCCGAATGAAAACACATGGCATACCTCCGAACGGGAAAGCGCGCTTTAAACCCAGGAGACTGCCGTGCTGAACGGTCATCACACGAAAACACGGTCAGCTCAGATGGACTGAGGTGTCATTGTCAGTAGAGGAGATGGCTCCGATGAGTCAGCCTTGTTTTCCACACCGTGTGCTCATCTATGCTGTGCTCCCACTTCGCACATACACCAAACAGCGTACCTTGACGAGAAACGCTCACAAACACGAGTGCTTCTAGCTCTTCCTCGGAGCGCTACAAACACGAGACTGTTTATCGCACCGTCCCTCGCGTCGGAGTCACATTTGTGGCGTGTTTTCGACGCCTGAGCCTGTTACTTTGGGAACGCTTCAGCCCGAACTCCGCACGTGGATGCCCCACATCATCGAGCTCGAAAGCCTTCGAAGTCGGATCACTTTTGTTGGTCTTTCAACATAATGATGGATGCGGTATATCATCAACCGCATCTTATTAAGCGCACCGTCCCCTTTGCTGCATGAGGTACCTGAACGGTCGGGACAGGGCATGGGCCTCCGTTCTGTGCACGTATATAAGTCTCTTCCAGTTCCTTCAATGGAGCTCCCACTCGTCACGAATTCAATCTCCTCTCACAACACATCTCTCTCGTGTTCAGGCTACCACGAGCTCATGCTGAAGCCCCTCTAGCTGGTTGTGGTAGCACAAGGTGCACTCGCGCCTGCGAATGCCAGTCACCGTGCGTTTTGAGCGTGTTGTTTACCAAACACAGCTACTCTGTCTCCTAAAAGTCATCATTGCACTTCTTACTGAGAGACCGTATGTAAAAGTACGGGTCAGATTACACAGGAGAAGGATTGCAGATAGCACGTTCACCAGCAAAGGGTAGCTCAGTGTAGCACGTGTAGAGGGCCGGCAGAGAAAGGTGATTAGAGTTCTGGGCCAGATGCCTTGTGTCGATCGTGCCATAAGCTAGGTGGAAAGGTCGGTACGTCTGCCTTTCACTGCTGCAGCCTAAACCTCTTTTGGCGCCATGCAACGCTGTCGGACCTCAGTCCACACTCTTGACGTGCTCTGACTCGCGTCTCTCAAGCTTGATTCCGACGTCGTTTCCATGCCACGAGAGTTCTTCTCCTGGAAGCTCCCACCTCTTGTGAATGTTACTTGGTGAGATCATATCAGAATGTCGCTGTTGCAGACGCAAGGCTGAGTCCGTATTCAGGCCAACCTTGGCCCCACGTCGATACAGCCGCTTTCCGAGGTTTGAAAAAGCGACGGCTGCTTTACCCTTGTCGTTGTCAACTAGTTTGAAGATTTGTAGTGTGAGAGTGAGGTCCAACAAAGAAGGCGCTCTAAAGGCAGCTGTCTGCGAGTTGGTCACTCACTGGCAAACTCTGTGGTGCGGCTCAATTCATGTTGCTCTTCCGCCGGGAGCATGGGCGCCGCCAAAGTAGCAGAGGACAGGATGGTGAAAGTAGACATCGCTGCCAACAACCAAAAGAGATGGGAGACCATTTGGGCTTGGAGATGTCGTGCGTCGGGGCTGATTGGAGATGAGTTTCTTCTTGTCTGGTTCCTTACGCCTTTGGGATGATGGGGAAAGCTGGGTATTGGAGGTCGGAGCATGAAGCATGAATAAGATGATGGGAGGGCAAACATCGCTCGCGTACTTATAATCGGGTGCCCTTCTCCTGCAGTCGCCATGCACTTTGGTCATTGTCACTCGACGAACGATAAAGAGCCGAGGTGCTTCACATCGATGGGAGTTATGGCCGCTCAATTCTGGCAAAGTCACACTTTTTGTGCTGTTGACAATTTGCCAGCCACCTTATCGTGGCGTTTCCATTTGGTGTTTGTCGGGCCTGGCGAGGCTGAATGGTCCCTGCAACGCAGCAGCGTTGGCACAGACGTAGCGTCTGAGCAGAAGTGCCCGAGCCATCACTTTGGAGTCAACTAGCGATCAGCACAGGCACGCAGACTTTGTGTTGCCCCGATGTACATTGCGTCGTCATGACCATCAGAGAGCAGATGCGCTCTCGCTTTGATGTTTGGGAACTTCGATCTTTAGTGGGATCCTTGTCAACTCGCAACAGCAACAGCAAGTGCATCCCATGGATATCCTCCAAAAGCTGGTCGAGTGAACTTCGTTGGGCGGAGTACAATGCGGCAAACTTGTCTAGGCCGAATGTGCAGTGCAATCACTCTAGTCTGTATCATCGTCAGCTTGGTCATCTGGGTCGCCGGTTGATGTTCCTCCAGGCAGATCCCATCTTTTCTTGAGGTCCTGTAGATTCTTCGATGCGTGTTCCTGACCATCAAATGAATCAAGCAAATTCATTGAGTGGCTTTCTAAGTCCGGCAATTCTCGACCCATAATTGGGGTCCTCGACGCGGAGGTCGATGTCTGCTTTCGGCACTTTACTCTAGCTGTTCCAAGCGAATAAAAGACCGATCACAGTCACGGAAAGAGTGCTTACATTAAGTCAAAGCGACTCCAAGAGATTACAACATCCGCGAAAGACTCACAAGTATAAGAAGCGCTCCGGCCCTGGTTGCAGCCACTTCCAGCTGTGGCCACCGGAGTCCCCAAAAGAAGGAGCCTAGTCAATAAAAGCCAACTGCAGAAAAGAAGAACGGGAGACCATTTTGGGCTCTTCGATTTCGGATGGGTCCGCTGATTCGGTGTGCGCATGACGAGAAAAAGACTGCAGACACGCCACGGTTGTAAAGGTAAAGATTCGGTCAGAAGTCGGAGGACGACGCCGTTCGACGCAAAACTCGGAGATTGTGAGTCTAAAATTAGTCACAAGATGTCTTGTGGGCCGTACTGGTTGCAGAGCTCTTCAAGCTTGTGTGGATATTCATACTTTTCTGCCGACAGCATCTTCATTTATTAGATCCACGCACACACCGCATCGCCTGCAGGAGAGTAACGATGATATTTCGCTTCGCAGTCGGCATTCATGAAGCTGCGAGCACTGCAAGCTCGAGCCTCTCGAGCTTCCAAGCACTTATTCGGTCTAAACGAATAGAGCACTGGCCTCTTCATATCTCTGCTCAATTATCAGCTCCGCTCTCTACTCAGTAAGAAATCGAAACCTCCTCACAACATCAGCACCAGCGATAGATGAAATGGGCCTGACAGTGATGACGATGTCATGGACAGGTATGATAGCTGCCCCCTGCCAGCGTCTGTGAGCGCTTTCGACCGGAATGATAGTCTGCGCGGGGTTGCGCAAGCAAAACTCTCGAAGGCGAATTTACGCAGTCTTCGGAGCGACCCAGTCGGCTCAGACTTGAGAGGCGCCTGAACAGTCGAAGGCTCAGCAGACCTCGTGGGCCTGCGCAAGGTGTCGACATCACCCGCCTTAGAGGCCCGTCTTACGCAGACACTCGAAGGACAGAGCGAGATTTAGAGTCTGAGTCAAAGTGGTGTTGTTGCAAACACATCAACATCGGTGATGTTGACATGACACAATGAAATCGTGATTGCCAGTCCATCACGATTGTTCGCCCGCGGGTAGGACCCAGCCTCTTTGGCTGTGGCGTGAGGAATCCTTGGACTGCCACGAGTGATGGGCTCTAATAGTACTTGGTTGGAGGCGTGACGAAAAAAGGAGACAGGGGAAAGTGCAGAAAACATGCATTTCTTCTCAAATTGGGTAGTCGAGAGAAGCCAACCATAGTCTCAAAGAGTAGAAACGCGCTTGTGAGCCTAACATTGGGACGACCAAGAAATTGTGGTGCCGTGGCTCATCGTCCGGCTTCGGCCGCCTGATGCTTGCCAACGCTTGTGGGCTTGTTTTTGCATTTGTGCTGCTGTATCATCCATGGACTTTCTTCTTTGTCCTCCAACTCTCTTTGACGGGGTGGAGGGTGATCATGCCTGTTATACCCCACCGGCGCGACATTCTGGGTGTGCTCCTCATCTTGCCAGCTTTGCGACGGTGGGAATCCTCTGCGTCATCGTCGACTGAGGACCCTAAATCACCGAGCCCGCCGAGCTGCTGTTCAAGCTGGGGAGTTGTGACTCGATGAAGCATGTTGGGCGAATGAAACAGTTCTTGAGGCTGAGGCTGCGCTAAGTTGTGATGATCTGCCGGTCCAACCTTGGTCGCGAGGCCCGTCACGATCGAGCCTTGCCACGCCTCTGCTGCTATTGCTGTCGCTGGCCGACTCAATCCGCGAGCATTCGCAGGGAGCAACACCTGCCTTTCGCCGCGAGCTGCAAGCAGGGTTTTGCGCCGGTTCAGCAGTGGACCGCCGGACGTGATGACAATAGTCAAGGATCTCTTCGCTATCACAGGACTCACGAAGAGGCAGCACACCATTGTCACGCTCATACTCATCTTGCAGCGGGATCGAAAAGGCGCTGCGTGCCATAAATAGCAGCTGCGCAATCAGCATGGCGAGCCAAATTGCTGTTGTCGGGCGCGTGCGAAACATCAAGAGTGGAGATGATAAGGTACTTCGGCCCCGCCCCATGGCGCCGAAGATCATCCGGCTCATTGAAAGAAAAGAGGGCAAGAGGATGAAAGGTTATATCAGGAGTGGAGCCCCTCTCGAGTCGCTCACAAGTGCAACCTCCTTTTATACCTGCGTCATCTTGTACAACGGCATACACCCCACGAGACTTGGGTTTGCCTTGATGGTGATCTTGTAGACTGTCATAACTCCAAGGTCAATCACGAGTGCAGGCACCAACATCGAACATTTGCGTTGACAGCGAAAGCTCGTCATGACAAGCTCCCCTTGACCAGAGTGGACCCCATTCGCAACTCAATTTTGGCTGCTTTCCTGTCCGTTCGGATTGTCTCCAAAGGTCAAATGAAAGCTTCGGGTCACGAGATGAATGATCAAGTATATATAGATGAATCTTGAGTGAGTCCTTTGGATGCCCGTACTGGCGACTGGCTGCACGTCGGGATCCAATTGACGAAAGGTCCCGTGCTGCGAGTACCAATTGGTAATCAACGCGTGGGTGGCAGGCATAGTCAAGGTCACCGCGATCCGTTAGTGTAAGCCATATGTGTCCAAACATCGCCGCTACCTTTTGTGGATCAGGCTGATTCGATTCGTGCGGCACCCTGAATCTGAAGGGCTCAGCGGAATGTTGATACCAGAGGGAGATCAGCTTGTGATCAGAACCACCACAGAGGAGACGGGGGTATCCAGAAGGCCCGAGGTACCGGGAGCATGACTTGCGCTGCGCAAAGCACATGGTGGGTATGACCTGAAGAGCAAAGTGATGCCAGGTCGCGACCTGCCAGCAATGCACGAGATGCTGAAGCCTCATCCGTCCAGTAGCAGGAGTGACTTTCCAATGACAACACTTGATCGCAAGTCCAAGATCTTGGAGGGAGAGGTACGGAAACACGAGCAATGCACACCAGCACCACTACTGTTGGTCTTACCGGTGTGATGACGCCTCTTCACAAAAACACGCTCCGTTCTGGTGGCTCTGCGCAGCTGTTAGTCATGTACGTCGAAGATGGGCAACCAACCCCTACGCCTTCAGTTCAGACTTGACAGACTTTCGGAGTGGGTGCTAGCCTCAAGCTGCCACAGTTGTCTGCTCTCATCGATGGGCGTCGCCCAGTACGTTGCCAGCGACTGCTCCGAAGTGCGGTGATGTTTGTGCTCGATGAAGTGCTTTTCCTCGACGTTCCTTAGTGTCCACGCTTGAACTACGGGTGTCATGACCACGCTTGGGAGAGACCAATCTTCTCGGTGCGCTGATTTTTGCCCGCAAAACAGTGTGTATCCTGTGGCGGCTATCAGGAAAGTGCTGACCCCGTGGCTCGAAAGGTGTTGATGCTTTCACAGTGGGCAGCCCAGGAAAGGCTTATCAGCAACCGAACCCTTCTAGTAACGCTGACAGAAAGATACTGGTGCCGCGCGAGGAATCAAATGGCGCTGCGTCGTGTCCGACCTGCTTCATTCGTCGCGTTGATTCGCAGTACACAAGACGAGCGCCTCCATGCACACTGGTGGGCAGCTTAGTACATTTGAGTCCCAGCTGGAGAAATTCCGCGAGTGCTCGGGCAGCCTCACGGCGTGCGGAGGGCAACGCAATCTGCTGGGGCCTTCATTGCAGCGCAGACCGAGCAATAGACCCATGGGCTACTGCAATCCACTTTGAATGCGTGCAGTCGCATGTGTCGGCCTGCGTCTGTCCTCGTCCTCACTATCAGGCGACCACTGTCTCATCCGCTTTCGGTCTCGAGGCAGGTCAGAGGCCGATGAATGGTCGAGGTCCGTTGCAGAATTTTGAGTGGTCTCTCCAGGAAAGCCAGGCTTGTATCGCCCACTGCCTCCGCTGACATTTGCGTTGCTTGGTGCCTGTGCTCGATTGTCTCCGTCATCAGCGTGTGCCGAGCGCGAAGTTTCAACTCTTTGCGCACTAGCTGTCGGCCTCGCAGCGAGGCTCGAGCGATGATTCCTGTAGGCCTCTCTTGGCCTGAACGCAAGCATTCGACTCGTCACTCTGGCCTGGTCGCGAGAACGCATTTCTTTCGTGCCAGAGTGCCTTCCAGCACTTGCAGAGCCCACCAAATTCATCCTTGAGCCCATAGTTGGCTGCATCCGAAGCGCTGAAGCCGTGGTAGAATGATCTCGAGGTGAGCTCCTGGCCTCATGGTGATTTGTGGCGAAGTGCTTGACATCGAGCTTGCGCGGATGAGATCCTGGCGAAGAGCTCGCCTTGAGACTGCCGACGTCCTTCGATGGCCCGTAGAAAACGTGGCCAGTATGAGGTTCCCGATACTTGTCGCCGGGCGCGAGGGTGAGCTTCACGCGTCCAAGATTCGTGCCGCGTTCGCTTACGGCATCAGCGGCAGTCTCTAGTCGCTTCTGACTGACCGGACCACACGTGTAGAAGCCACCCCTCAGCTGGCAAATTGAGGATTTGAGTGAGGCCAGTCGTTCCGACAGCGCCGCGCCAGCCGATGACTTACTTTCGCAACAGCCATGTCGGGACACTGCAGATCCCGCGCGTGATTCGCAGCTCCCTGAAGCAAGGACCTTTGCTTCTCTATGATTTGAGCAGCGTACTCGGAAGTTTTAGGCAATTCAAGGCTGACATCTGGTTTGCCGTTTGGACTCTTGTAATACGATGCGTGCGGCTCTGATCGTGACGTAGTGGAGACGCTGGCAGGCGCCAGTGCTCGCGGCGCCCGACCACCTTCCCACAATTGGCCAGAACGGTGATCCACAAGCATCAAGCCTTTGCGAAGCTCGACTGGCATACCTATACGGTGCAGCTTTTTGTCCGGCTTTACACCATGCGGCACAATTTCATACGCTTGCGGGAGGTCTTCTGGCAGCTTCAATTCTCTTCCGACCCCATCTTTCGGTATACCAAAGAAAGCCACGCGCTGACCGTGGTCGAATTGTGTGGGCGCGAGCCTTTGCGTGACCTGAGGGAAGGCTTTGAGAGCCGTCAGGCTCATATCAATCCGTAATAAGGGAGGGATCACCGACATACTTCAAATTGTCGCATATTGCGTAAAGGACCGCCGTTCAACCGGTGCTCATGAGCCATTTGACCCAAAGTTTCTTGGATGAGTGGTCTCTGGGCATGATTCTTTCCCAGATTGGTACGCTTGCTTTCCGTGGTAAGCAAGATAAAGGGCAATTTTTCCTCAATGGCACGCTTTTCCCATGCTCGGTGATGCTCGCCGCCGTCATCCGTGCTGTTTGACCCGACCGACTCTGCTCTTCGATGCTGGGGGATCTGTTGCCCGCTTTGTTCTGCGCTGCGCGAAGCCATGGACCCTTCTGTGCTGCTGTACATATCGCGCGGCGGGTCCAGATGAGTCTGACCATGATATACGGTATTTGTTCGCGAGTGTGTCCAGCTTTGGCCGGCAGCTAGAGGGATGTTGAGGGACCGATGACGTTCAGATTGTCCATCGCTGCCTTGCCCGTCCGAGAACATCTGCGGACGGCCCTTGAAGGCTACCTCATGATTGTAGAACGGTCTCCTGAGTAGACGAAGAGGTTTCGTCACCTTTCAAGTTGCGTGATGAAAACGATGAGCGAGCTACATCGCAAGTGAATACCCGATCCTGTTCGATCCATCCAACCAGCATTTTAGACACTTACATGTATGCTCGCAATGTCTGGATTTTGCTCCCTTTGGTATGCCTCCGCGCTTCTCTGTATAGCTTTGTAGGCATTCTGACGTTCCAGAGGCTGAGACCAATGCGGCAACACACCGTCTGCGAACGTCAAGTGCACTCCCCTCGCTGCAAGCCAAGACTTTCGAGGCACTGTGCCGAACGAGTGTGACGAAGCTTGAAGAGAGGTCTTTCGGTGGGCATCGCTCTCGCGGCTGGAGCTTGAAGATGCGACAGACGAGTGCATGCCAAAGGGATCCTCTGGCAGCTCTGGATGGGGCCCCAAAACACCACTTCCTGGGTGTATGCCTCGTCCGGGCTTACCATGCTCATCCAGTCTAAGCGAGCGGAAGTTGGTGGCCACCTGATCAACATGCAGCGAGCCAGATGACGCGGGCGACCACGGCTTTGCGCTCGGGCTAAGTTTCTTGAGAGGCGGAGGAGTTCCGATATGATGTGTCGCTGAAGTCTCTCGTCCAGCATCCTGCGCACCGGTCTCTGGGCTCTTGAGCTGGACATACTTGGGGTCTGGTGGGGGTAGCGCACGATGGTGCGGCTGTTTAACCCCATCAGCCGCAGAACCTGCAAGACCGGGATGCGACAAACCGAGTCCTTCGCCTGTAAGATGCTGTTCGGGTCGAGCTTGGAACAATTTCTGTTGACGCGCTTTGCGGTCGAATTTTCTGAGCGTACCCTTTGCGTCTTCGGCATGAGGAGTATCGCCATATCGGGCAACCCATTGGCCCGTCTTCAATGAGTGAGGGGCAGGACCTGATACGCCCTCGATACTTTGACCGTTGTGTGGAGTCAGGTCGAAAAAGGTGCGCTTGCGAGAGTGATACACGATGGGCGATTGGTGGTCTGCATAGTCCGCAGGTCCTCGAATTTTAGAGTCAAAGCCGTGGGTTAGGGTAAGAGCGTGCCGGCTTCTCTTTTGTCGGGCATCGGCTCCAGCAGCTAAGCCCATCAGTGTATTTCCAAAGTCGTCCTGATGTAGCGTATTGGGAGACATCAGGATGGCCATGCGATAATCGGTGGTTCCGTCTCGACGCAGACGTCCCGTAGGCAGCGGCCGATTGTGCTCATCGAAACCGTATCCGTGTACCACGCCAGTGTCAATGACCGTGTTGCCACCATGCACAGCGTAAGGTTCCGCGACTTTCTGAATCGGTCCTTCAGGCTAGGTGCAAAAAGGCAGATCCGTCGACTGTTGAGCGTCTAGCCGCGCTCACGCACAGCAGCCGTCGCAAGCGCACCTTGAATCGCTTCAGGTCCCGACACACGTGTTTTTGGCAGTAGTTGACACTCTTCTGAATGGTACTCTGAGTCAAAGGCTCATATTTCGTCGACTTGCTCCACTCGATGGTCGTCATCGGGGTTCCACGGCGCTGAAGCCTGTGCTTCCAAGTGGTACGCGGAGGCAGAACGGTCTTCCTCATCAGATTATACGAAGGCGCGATGGGTCCTTCCTTGGCAAAGACGAGCTTTCGAGCTGGCTGGATCGGAAAACAAATACGAGACCGTGAAGCGTGTCAGAACACAGCGCTAGACATCACGACCAACCGTCTCACCTTTAGGGTGCGCTCCAGCAAGCATTCGCTGCTCGTGCAGATGCCTCCATGAAATACTCTTTTCGCGAGAGTCGCAGGAGAAGCAAATTCCGTGCGCTTGTTTGTCTTGGCGTTGGGCGGGGCGTTGGCGATGGGCGAGTAGGGCACCGGGTTGAATTTGGGACTGTGTGGTTCCTGCGGAGCTGACAACGACAAGCGTCTGAATCCTTGTCCAGCATGTTCGAGGTCGCTGCCATACAATGCCCGTAGTGGATGATATGCCGGAGCATTGGCTGCGCGCAGCAATCTCTGGTTGAGCGGCTTTTCAGCGGTATCGAGACTCTCGTGAGTCGTGATCGAGGTGCCTTGCTGCTCAGCTCTCTGCGCAGCGTCTTTACGAGCTTTCTTTGCGGCCCTTGCCCGCATCGCCGCTGCGAGATCTTCCGCACTCAGATCGGTGACATGTGGCGTCAGTGAAATCGTCGGCATCGGCTTGCCCCTTCGAAGCTTGTGGTTCTGATACTCGTAGAATCGCGCTGGACCTTTCACCGTTCCTTCTATCCCAGGAGTCAGCTCGATAGCATCCCGATCGCGAGCCTCCCTGTTCCAAGCGTGCATATGCTTCGAAATTTTGCGCAAGAGCTCTTGTTCAGAGAAAGCCTGAGCGGACTCAGTCTCTACCCGTCGGGGTTGTTTCGGCATGCTTCGGTCAGGTCTTCTGCCCACCAGGTGCAACTCTGACCAGTCGTTGGAAGGCAGTCGATGTCGCATCTCATGATCCTCTGGCGCACCCTCGAATTTCTCGTTGCCGTATTGAAACTTCTGACCAGGTGCAAGCTGTAGGCGGAAATTGTGTTTGTGGACTGGATCTGCATCCTTCTCGCTCGGCATCAGCCGTCGCCCTTTGGTACCTATGGCTTTTACACGAAAGAAGCCGCTCTTCTTCGTGCCCCCCGTTTCGTCATTCCAATGATACTGTTTCGAGGTGGCGAAAGCGTCCAATGACTGCTTGCACAGGTGTTCGCATCAGCAGCGACTCGAGGCAGCCTGTGGCGATCGAGTACTCACCCCAAAGTGGTGCGCGCCAGGACACTTGCCACTTTTGCAAGCGTAATCCACAGCTTGATCCAGCGCGTGCTTGTAGAGCAACGGCCTCTTGGTGTCATGCTTGACAAACGGTGTAATCTCGTTGGGGCGCCGGGCTCTGGAAGATGCAGAGGTAGAAGCACGTTCCTCGGCCGCGTCATGCGACAATGCAGGAGACCTTGGGGCACGGTGGACCGTCGCGTCTAGCACTTCCAAGGGTTGTTCGACCTTGGCCGGAACGCAATTCGCGCCAGCAAGACCCCGACGAGAAAGGGACGCGCCGCCACCTTTGCCCATGCTTGAGTTGCGGGCTCCATCCTCCGGCATCCGCATCAAAGTTCCTTGCTGTCTATCGATATCGTAAGTTTGCAGCACAGCAGCCCCGTGCGAAGTCGGCGTAGAGTTCTTGAGATGATCAGGGTGCACCTGTGGCTGACGCTGCACATCGTACCTTGGGAGATTCCGCAGGACCTCTTCGTGTGAGACTGGGACAAAGAGTTGATGCTTTGGTTCACCTGGCAACGTACGAGGGCGCATGTTCAACAGCTGCTCTTTGGAAAGCTCTCGCCATTCGCCCGTGGGCAGGTACACTGCGGTCTTGTAATGCGTTTTGCGGCTCGGAGCGGTGTCTGCCTTGCTGTCAGCATGGAGCAGGTCCTCCGCAGAAGTCCAAGTCGAGGGGCGGACATCACCAGGCTTGGAGGCGACAGATGCGCTGCGAGCGCCTGCGAGCCCATTTGATAGTTCAGCACCATCAGCCACCCCATGATTTTGCAAAGAGCTCCAGCCATTATGACGGGGTCCCCTTCTGATTGAAGGCAAAAGCTTCGATTTGGCAAGCAGAACTTCGTGCTCGATTCGTCTGGGCTCCCCGCGCTCATGGTTTGGTGGACTTGTCCGCAGCGGATGACCCTCGGGCGGGCCTTTGTAGATCTTTCCCGCCATTGTCCGATACGTCCGACCAGGGGCGAGCTGAACGCGCCAATTGTGCGGAAAGTTCACATCAGCGTGCTCTCGAGGAGGCATGATCACTTTGGTGTCACTGTCCATCAGAACAGCTCGAACAAAAGCGCTTTGCTGCACCTTGCCGTGCTGGTCTTTCCAGCGGTAGTGTGGTGATGTAACGTAAGTTCCACGGGGCTGTCGGAAGAAGAAGCACGTCCACGTCATGACTCAGCGCAGCTGCCCTCGCGAGACATTCTTTCGAGCGACCACTCACTCTGACTTTGGCAACATTCGGGCAGGCTGTTGCGCGGCAGTGACTAACTGCCTCCCTCAAATGAGGCCCATCCTGTTGCCAGTAGTGTCGATATCTGCCTATCCACGGTTCCCGAGTGTCCGGCTCCTTGCCCAGAGGTAATGGGTGTGGGTAAGTAACACCATTGGGATGCGCTAGCAGCCTATTGAGCGTTGCTTCGTAGTTTGCCACCTCTCGTTTGTACACGCTATTTCCCTGCACACCGTCTGAGAGAGTTACGAGTAGGATGAAGAAATGCAAAAGCAAAGTCGGAAGGAGCGGTGTGGAACGTCGTGCATGAAAAAGCATTGCCTTCATTCGCTTCTTGGTGGACGAGATTGCGCAGCCTCGAAAGGTGTCAGGAGGCGAGAATGAGGCCGTAATGCATTGACGAAAATCGCTCTCTGTGTTCAGGCCAGCTGACACGGCAGCAGCGCGCTTCATGCGGCGAGGTAGAGAGAAGAGGAAAAGCTCAATCTCGAGAAAGTCGATGCCCACAAGGGGAAAAAAAAGCCGGGTGTGGAAGAACAGACCAAAGATGGGAACAGGGTGCGGGTGGTCCATTCGCATTGACGCGGACTGCTTTTCAACAAGACCCCCCTGATTGTGGCGAACGCGGATTCTTTTTGCATGGAAGAGGCGACCAACACACGGGCATTTGTGCCGCATACAACGCCGGCCACATTTGGCCACCCACGCGGGCAGCGAGTGGCGAGGGTTCAGCGCGATCCGTAGCCAGCCCAGGCTAGCGGTCTTTGTGCCTGCCCACCGTGCACATCGAAACTCCGCGTGGCGTGCGCCCAGCTTCGCCACCCTATTCCCCCTTTCTTTCCCCTGAGGCAAAATCCTCATTCTGTCTCGTCTGGTAGCGCGGGATGAGTCATCGGAATGTGGGTAAGGGAAAGAGTATAATTGATCGTGTTGACCCCGTTCGCCCGTCCGCCCGTTCGTCATTTGTCGCTCCTGTTTCCCCATTCGTCTGTTGCCCTTGGTTCTTTTGCCGTTCGCCACCAGTAGCAATGCGCTAGATGGACGTTGCAGCGAAGACTCGATCAGATTGGTCGCTCGGAGCGACAGGCTGTGCCACTCGAGATGGGCACCGCTCGCGCCAAAGCCCCGTCAGAGCTATGGGTGCTGTGTCGGAGGTGCGATGTTGAAGTGGCTCCGCTGACTCGGGCTGCAATTTGCGTGCTGCTTCGGCATGCTCGTACCAGCAGAGAGAGATGGGCGCGTGACCCGCACTCAACCCTTCGGATCGGGCGCTCATGCTGCAGTGCTCCATCCTCAGACGAAATTAGCGAGAATGATGAGCCTCACCACTTCCTGAGCGATGAGGTCCGCTTCGAAAAAGTCGATGGCAAAGATACAAGCCAATCCCCTTTTCGCTGCTGCCGCGAAAGTCTTGCCCTCACTCGTTGGTGGCGGCGGCGGCGGGCCGGATTGCGCGTCGAGATGCTGCTGGAGCAGAAAGAGGAGCCTCTGGTTCATGCCTTGCACCCTCAAGCAGGGAGGATTGGATATGCCTCGCGCGACGATGGGGGGAAGAGCCAAAGGGAAAGAGCTGCCGTTGCAAAAGTTGAGAGCGAGGGAAGGGGCATCTGCTCGTTTCTTGTCCAGCAGCGTGCCGATCAGCTCCACCTTGCGCAGCGCAGTCGAGCTGGACATGATGCCGGACATTTTGTACGCATCTTGGATGTGCACCGATTGCGCTGGGTTGGTCAAGTGGAAGGAGAAGCTGCGTGCAGGGTGGGAAAGGTGGGCGCGTCGATGAATGACGAGGCTCGTGCACGCACGCACACAAAGCCCATAGCCCACATGAGTGATGGCCACCGCCCTTGCCCTCGCCCTCGCCCTCGCCATCACCATCACACCCCCCCACTCACACGTCATCTAGCCCATCTGGCCATCTCCTCGCATTGATGCCCCATCTGCCCAGTCTATCCTGCCTGCCCTCCTGCCTACCGAACCTGGAGAATAACACCATCCGACCCCTGACATCCTTCAATCGGGGTATCTCATCCTTCAAGTACCACCACGCCTCGTTCGGATCGATGTACGCCTCGTACAAAAAGTCGACCCACTCGTCCGGCGTAACCTTCATCCCCCCTTCAGGCTTTAGCGAGAGAACTACAGTCTCTGCCGTCCAAGATGGCCCCGCGGGGAGGGGATGGGCAAGGGTGAGGGCATGAGTGTGCGTGGAGAATTGACGTGATTGTAGGGTCGCAGTCGCGGCTGCTCACCTCCTTTGCCCACTGCGCTCAACCATTGGCTGACATCCATCAGCACCCTTCCAAAGTCCATCTTTTGATCCGTGATGCCATGAAAAGCCCACATTCTCCAATCTTTTCTCTGCTCATCCAACGGGCTCTTCACCTTCAAAGCCGCCCTCCCGCTCTCGCTCTCGCTCTCGCTCTTCTCCGCACGTGCGCCCACAGTCGCGCCGCATTGCGACTGCTGCGCATGCGCCGAGTCGAGTGCGGATGCGGATGCGGATGCGGAGTGGAAGCGCTTGATGCCGATCCGAATGTCGAAGAAGCGCACGCCTCCGTTCAATTGTTGCAGCACGCTGCGCGTCTGACATTGCGAGACGGGCCAGCCGGATCGGGCCAGCGTCTCGTGCGTGCCTGGAAGCGCCAAGTCGGATAGGGAGATGTGGTTGGGCAAACGAGAGAGGAAAGAGGAGGCTTGGATGGGGAGTGCGCTTGAGCACGCGCTGCTCTTCTTCTTCTCGTCTGCGCTCGCGCTCGTGCTCGTGCTCCTACTCGCACTTGACTGCGACTGCTCCGTCGGCAAGGCTTCGGTCCAGCGCAGACAAGGCATTGCTCCTTGCGCGTGGAGAGGGAATTGCTTGAAAATGTGAAGGGTCTGCTCCGTCTTTGTCGAATGCGTGGAGTATTGGAGGGTGAGATGGGAGCAGGTGAAGGATGCACGGATCGGAGGAAGGCAGTGAGGCATCAAGGGATGAGGGGAGGGGGAAGGGATGCAATTGCGAGTGAGGGGCAAGTCAAGTGTAGCCCCGTCTGTCACTCAGACTGTTCAAGCAAAGTCACAGTCATCAGCGGTGAGTCCCGCAACCACCGCACTCACGCACTTTTCGCCAAGGCAAGCAGGAACATAAGCTGCGCTGCGCTGCGCTTTCTCCGCGCGCCGCCTCCGTCAGCTCACGGAACGTGCGTGCGTGCGTGCGTGCGTGCGCGCGCGTGCAAGCCGTTGAGCATGCATGCATGCCAGCTATACAGAATAGACGGGTGACTTGATTGTATACAGTAGTACGGTACAAATTGGAGGAGCTACTCTGGATTCGACCGCGTGCACCGTTCGCCCAGTCGGCGAATTCAAGATCGCGATCACGAATCTTGAATCTGATGTATCACAGCTCAAGACCAACAACGATCTTGCATTCATTCAAATTGAACCTCGACTCAAAATCTTTTGACTTGCACCACGAAAAATCGATTCGGCATTCACTATCAAGAATCGTGAATGAAGGTTCCGATTTCAGCAACTCGACACACCATTCAAGAGTCACGATTCAATTTGATTCTCCGATTCGATCCCTGCACTCAAGACTAATCAAATCGAGAATTTGAATCCTGACTCGATCACGTGCAGCATGCAGCTGTGGGCTCATGCGCTCCTTCTCACAACAAATCTTGAATCACCAATCAAAATCCTGAATCGTGTGTATTCAGATTGTGAATCGTGAATCGTCTTTTTGACGCTGACGTCATGCGCTGCTGCTACTGCTCAAAACTCGTGCATTTCTCCGATTTCGCAGCTCTTCGCGAGCTAAGCTTTGGGACTTTTTGTTGTTCGGCGAGCGGCCCTGGACATGGATGTGCTGGACGTCGACATCGACATCGCCATGGCCATCGCTATCGCTGTGCGCAGCCAAGCGTCACCAGAGTCGAGAGTCACGAGTTCAGCAGATGTAGACCAACCTTGAAGTCGCTCGCTCGGAGCAAAGCCACACGTGTGTTATCGGGGAAATCACACGCATACGTCATAAAGTTTGAGACTCGAGCCGGCCCTCATCGTGAATCGTGAATCGCGAATTTGAATGCAATTGACACATTCAAGATTCACATTCCCTCAAGCACAATGGAATGTCCAACATCATATCACAATCACAGGGACGCCAGTGTGGGCTTGGCCGAGTGCGGGACGCAACCAGCATCGTGACAGCACGTATAGTCAACATCAGGAACGCGAGGCGCGGCGCTATAGCTTGCAAGACGAGTTCCCGATGAGTCACTTGTATGACCCTCGAGTCCTGTTGCGTGGTCACTCGCTCCATCGTGAATGTTATCCGAATCAAGAATCAAGAATCAAGAATGCAGGTCCGAAACTTGATCAAAGAAGGTGCGAATATATAGCGTGCGTGCGTGCATGCATGCAGGGCGAGCAATTAAGGGTCTAGCCAACGCGTGACAAGTCGTGAGTCGCGCGACATCTTGCGCTTGCTTGCTTGCTTGCTTGCTTGGATATGCATTTCCAGCTCCGACAGCCGTGAGTACAGACCCGACTGCGGGGCTTCAATTCTCGTCCAATTACCAAAGCAAAAGCAAAAAGACCCCCCCTCCTCTAGCTCATTTTGCCCCAACTCCAAGCCGTCTGCTCATTCAGTCAGTCGTGCTATGTGGCTTGTGATCCAGATTGGGCCCGCGCAGGTCCGCTACAGGCAGGCAGGTGAAGTGGGGGCGATCGAGCATCGATGCCGTGTACCGGTACAGGCCCTGCCCAGGCTCGCACGCATCACGCATCACGCATCACGAATCGTGAAGCGTGGATGGAGGTGCGGAGGTCGAAGCTGTGGCTATGCATACGTCATTGATGCGATTGTTGGCTGCGTGCTGGTCTCTCGAGTCAGTCAGTCCAAAGAAGGCTGGCGCATCTCACTCGGCGAAGGCGTGAAAGTATATAAGTGCGACATTCACCTCTCCTGCATGGCCCGCTCGCCCACCTCTGGCGCGTCAAGCTTCTCCATACATTCCCACGCCCTTAGCGGCACTCACCTTGCTTTACAGCGCTTGCGTCAACACAATCCCCTTGCTAGGCAGGCAGGATGACCTTTGCGCAAGATCTAGTGGCAGCGCTGGGCGAGTTTGTAGGCACCACGCTCTTCCTGCTCTTGGCGCTAGGCGGAGCAAAAACAGCGACGTATTCGCGCAGTGCAGCGCAGACCGAAGGGTTGGAGACGACGCTAGGCAATCAGACCATCCTCTTTATCGCGTGTTCCTTTGGTCTTTCACTGCTCATAACCGCTTGGATGTTTTACCGCATCACTGGAGGTCTCTTCAATCCAGCCATCACTTTCGCCTTGTGGCTCGTAGGCGCCGTTCCCGCTTTCAGAGCCATACTGCTCGTCCTTGCTCAATTATTGGGCGGCATTGCCGGCGCTGCCCTCGTCGCTGCCCTCACGCCTTTCGGTGGAGCGGATAGCACAAGGACTACGTTGGAGCCCGGCATCAATATCGGTCAGGGTCTCATGATCGAAGCGTTCTTGACTGCCATACTCGTCTTTTCAGTGCTCATGCTAGCTGCCGAGAAGCACCGTTCGTGAGTCGAGGGGTGCGGGGGGGCACAGCACAACCGAAACGCTTCTTGAAGCCCCTTCCCCCAATACTGAGACATCCTCCCTCCCCCCGGGCTTCTGCAAGCACTTATTTGGCACCCATCGGTATCGGACTCACGATCTTCGCTTGCCATCTCTTCGGAGTTCTCTGGACAGGTTGTGGCATCAACCCCGCTCGCGCTTTCGGTCCGAGCGTAGTGTCCGCCTCTTTCCCATCCTATCACTGGATCTACCACGTGGGGCCACTGATCGGAGCACTCATAGCAGTCAGCTTCTACACTGCTCTCAAAGCCTTTGACTACACCACGATTGTATTTGGCCAGGATGCGGATCATGCGGAATCGACGACGCAGAACCCTTTGAGCAGGATCACGAGTAGGGGAGGTAGTAGTAAAGGCAGGCTGTACGTCATCAGGAAAAAGGTCAAGAGAGGAGGAGGTAGAAAGACGAGCGTGAGCTTGAGCGCTTCGACGAAAGGAGGCGATGGGCTGCCGTTGCACAGCGCAACTGAAAAGGTCAGCAGCGGCGCGGAAGGTATCAGCGATCCGAATACGGCGCAACATCCAGACGTGCAGCTGAATGCTCTCACAGCAGCTCTTCAATCGGGCGAGGCGGTGATCCTGGACATGTCTTCTCTGGAAGTCACAGCTGCTCCGCCCGGCTCCGCTGCTCTAAGAGACACGGGAGTGGATGTCGACGGAGGAGCAATTGGAGCGCCGGGCTCTGCCAATAATGCCCCTAGTGCCATGCAAGATCTCCTCACCACTTCAGTCCCTGTCACCGGCGTACCCAGCATGAGAGCAGACGCGCAGAATACGGGCGGTTTGCAAGCGCCTGGAAGCGTCGAGGGAGGGTGAGTGTGGAAAGAGCGTCGTAATATACATAGGCACAGGCTGATTGACATGATGGTTGGGTCCAATTTCACGTCTTGCCCTTAGGTTGGCTTTGGTGCCCAAGCTGGGTCAGGCCTTGGGCTCTTGACACGAGCGTCGACACGCTTCCAATGCCTTTTTGGATGTGCACAGCCAGCCTCGCTTATCACGACGATACTTGGCCGTGGTGGAGTGATGACACTCCCAGTACGTGCTCAAGACATGCGCCTCACTGCCAATAATCTATGTAATTGCTCTTCTTCGCGTCTGCTCTGGGTAGCGTCAAATGGGCAACTTCGTCTGTCACAGCGCAATGTTCCTTCTGGCCATCAGCTGATCATTGTTCACCCGCTCCCGCTCCCGCTTGCGGCTTCCGCCTCCATTTGGCATGGATTTCTTCTTGGCCAGATACTCTGCCCAAGCTCGAGCAGACCGACTCGTAGCGGGCCAAGCGTGGTTCACACGGCGATCCGTTGCAATTCTAGGGGTAGGCGCAAAGTATCGATCGTCAGGAGAGTTTCGTGCGCTACCGTGCCACGCTTTCGACGCTGGACGTCTCATCGCAGTAGGGGTGCCCTTCATGGCATATCGCTTGCTCGAAATATGCGCTTCGCTCTCCAAAAGAGCGATCTCTACCTCTTCCCAGTCCGGGGACTCTCTGGTCTTGCTGAGCTCCTCCAAATTTGGCAGGTCGAGCTCGAGATGGCGCCAGAGTGCCGTTCTGTGAGCGCATGTACGGCTCGGCTCGACCGGACTGCCCTCTTGCGTCATGGTGAGCCGTGGAGCGAACCTCGGAAGCGTACGCCGCTCTGCGGTCCTTCATAAGCAGCCTTCTGCGTTTGTTCCTGATCCATTGGCGTCGCATCATCTGTTCGGCACTCCTATTGCCGCTCGAAGGACTCCAATCCTTCTTCAAGTAGATGGTATGCACCTCCGGATCATCTCGGGAAAATTCCAAAGTCTGCTCATCGGGCTGGGTGGATGCGGCGGGCGAGATGATGGGCGGATGTCTTGCTAGACCCGTCGTGAGGGCTTGTCCCTCTGCCGTTCTTCGCTTTTCCTCGCACCTGATAACGTCCCGCCCTGCTCGCGTCGCCCACGACTTTGTGCACGCCTCCGTCGAGTATGTGAAAGGAGCACATTTCACCCAAGACAGTCTCGATGGTACTTGTTCACCAAGGCCGCCAAAGCTGCCCGGGAGTTCCAATTATCCTTGCCTGGATGGACGTCGAGGAGATTTGGTATGCGAACCACTAGGACACGCGCGCGGTGGAAAAGAGTCAGCAGTGGTGTTAGCATAGAGACCGCAGTGCGTTGCTATTCAAGACTGAGTGTCTCAGTGTTCCACTCACTTTGAGATGCATGACCCAGCACAGGCTTTACCGTGGACGGTCGCACTTTGCCAAGCAGCTGTGAAGCTCGTGCTTCTGCTGTCCTTCCAAGCTCTTCCGGTACGTTGCCTCTCGGTAGCAGAGCGAACTTCGCATCTACCGCCGAGGCTTCCAGCTTCTGCGCAGAAAAACAAGAGGAGAACGCATCAGGAAAAGTGGCTAGCGGCTTAGCTGCACAGCGCATATTCACAACGATAAAAGCAGCTGCGCAGATTGCTACTTGCAAGATGCAAAGGAGCCGAAAAAAGCTCGCGCCCGAATGCCGCCGCTTTCGAGTGCAACTGGAGGTGAGAGCGCTACTCATAGTGACGCGATTGGCAAGAGCTATGAATGCGAAGAGCCTTGAGAGGGGTTAACATGTACGACTGCTGAAGATCAGTGAGTCGAAAGCTCAATCAGCCCACTCATCACCTTTGTCAACCAGCGACGAGCAGGGCAATCTGTTGAGTCGGACAGAAAGCGCACGACAAGCAAGGGTCTCATCAAGAGGCCATTTCATTCGCTTGAGCCTCCTCCCTCTTGTTGCTTTTCCATTGTCAGTCCTTCCGCAGCTTCGTTTTGCAATCTCCACCTCTTGACCGACGTCGCCACTCGTTGTCTTGGCCCTAGCCTCACACCTCGTCCGGAGCTGTGCGGTGGCTGTAGCGTACTGCACCACCCTGCTGCTGCAGATATGCGCGTGGCTGTGGTCTATGAGCAAATGTGGTGGAGAAGGCGCACCGCACCGCTCCGCGCTCAAAGACCGCGCCACTCGACTGGCATGTTCAAGGTCCACCTCTCCATCACTCGCGACTCTGTGCAAGCGCGTGGCGGCTGGTGGCTGGTGGCAAATTTCCGTGCTTGCCAGCCAGTGCAAGTGCACGCAGCATGGCCACCCAGTCGACCTACGTGTGATGAGTCGGGATGGCGCTCCTTTGCAGGTTGTCCAACTTGTGTGTTCGTTCGGCTTGCTCACTCCTCATTATTCTTGACTCGATGCAGATGGTCGCAATCTCGACGATTGAGCAGCTTTTTCCAATGCGCAAGCAATGATGACTCGCTGATCACAACTTGACGCTTGCTGGACATCGTGATTGGAACTGAAGCAGACGGTCGCAACACTCGGGACTATTCATGAATGCTCAAACCACGCACCCAGCAAGTCTCGGCGGCCGTCTGTTTTCGTACAAGGTGCGCGCGGTCCGCATCGAAATTCGTGCGCTCATCATCGGCGTAGCCATTAGAATTTTAATGAAGGCGCGCTTCAGCCCATCTACTGCCTCATTTGATTCATGTGATGCGGAGAGCGCCAGCCGCTCATCATCATATACGACCGGCGGCACTCAGAAGGCTCTTTCACGGCGGGCTCGCGCAGGTATTTATACCGGAACGTACATATACCGGTACATACACAAGCCATGCGCGCCAGCCGCCCCTCGATGCTGTCGTCGCATCAACGAGACAAGAAGCCATCCTAGCTGTGCGCCCGCCGTACCCAAAATATCAAGATCGCGCGTCAGACATCCCTTGCATCGCACATTCGATCGATCGAGCGCACCAGCAGCAGCATGACGCTGTGCCGCCTGCTCTGCACCACCATCGCGCTGGGTCTGCTTGTCAGACGTACCAGCAAGGATTCTCGCGCGGCAGACCGAGCAGCAGCTGAGCGATCTGCGCGCAGAAAGAGGGAACAGAAAAAGGCGCGACAGATGCCAGCTGGAGCGTTTGGCACGCGCGTCTGGGGCGCGAGAGAGCGAGAAGGCAGTTAGAAAGGAGGTGGGGGCGGGATTTGGACCGGAAGAAGAAGAAGAAGCAGAAACAGCAGAGCTCTCGACACGTGGGGCCCGATTGAGAGGGAGATGCGATTGCGAGCGCAAGTCATCGAGCTGGGCGCACATGTCCACTTCTGGATGCCTCTCTGCACGTCAGTCACTCACTGATCGAGTCATGACACCAGTCTCTGCGTCACTCTGGGACGTCAACGATCATCTCGACTCTCACACTCGTGACTGCATCGCGAGCGCGACCTTTGTTTGTCTGTCGTGAGTGCGGCTTGTGGTTGAGAGATGCCCTGCTACGCATCCGTACAAGTCTTGCCAGAACTTGCAGACGTGAGCTGACTCACCGACGGGGTCCTGCGTTCAGACATCCACACTGTGCCAGTCTCAACGATGAGCAGGAGCAAAATCGAGAGCGAAAATTTCCTCGAATGATTCCATTGAAAGCGGAAAAAAGGCTCGGATTTGGTTTGAGGAGAGGAGAGCAAGCATATCAAATGCCCACCTCTTTCCAGCTCGCTGGCTTTCCAACATACTTGATCGCCTTGTCACCTGCCAACAAATTCTTGCCGACTTGTGCATAAGCGTCCGCCATCATTCCCGCTTTCTTGCCTCCCAAATGTCCGAAAGCTGCAGCTATTCCTCCAAACTTGGTGATCATCGCTCCTGGCGCTCCGTACGTGAGACCCGCTTTGGCCTCTTGCACCAGCGCGCTAGGCTTGAAACCATTAACAGTCGCGTTGGCTACGGCTTTTGCCTGTGCACGAAGAGACATGGATGTCAGCAGCAGGGAAGATACTACACGTCGGGTTGAGACAGAGACAAAGCCCACTCGGGCGGATTGGCTCCGCTACACTTACCGTGTCCGGGACTCTGCTCGCAACCGTGGCGATGCCTCTTCCAGCTCTTTGGGCAAAATTGGCCGTAGCTTCCGCAGCAGTGACGACCTTTTCACCCACCACCTTGGCCGCATCCGACACCGCGCCCCCCACTTTCTGAGCAGCGCTCTTGACCCCATCCCCAATCTTTTCCGCAACGCTCTTCACCCCTCCCCCAACCACTTCGGCCGCCTTTTTGATGCCGCCTCCCACCGTCTCGGCAGCTTTTTTGAACGCGTGACCTATCTTTTTGAAAATGTTGCGTCGATGCAAGGAGGGGGAAGGAGAAGCGGGCTGGAACACTTTTCTCCTGCCAAGCTCATCATCGATCAGCATGACTCCTCTCCCTAGACGGTCGTCCTCACTGCGACGATGCACGTGGGTGCTCGTCATGTCGGCCCGCAGTTCTCTAGTCCAAGAAGAGGGACCGCTCTTGCGCGACCTGTCGAGTCGCGCATCTGCCGCTCTCCAGCGAGGGCCATTCTTGCTCGTCGAGCTGGACCGCGTCCCACGCCGCCCTTGTGAAAGCTCGCGCGCCCGCAAGATTGCGGTGCTGCGCTCGAATTGTTGTGCGACCCGCGTCCGCGCATCGAGCTCCGAGGCGGCGAAGGTAGGTTGCTGTGCAAATTGCGTCGCCGTAGTCGAACCTCGCTGATCGAGGTGTCGAGCCATTGTCGAATTGCGCCGGGCAGAAGAGACTACTGGGGCAGCTCTCACTCCACATCTTGGCACTTCGAACGCAATGATGAGGGCGATCAAGGTGAGCCAGAATAGCGCGTTACTACGAGATCGCCGCAGCGGCATGCTGATGTGTCGCTGGCGGTATAATGCCGGCGATGCGCACAGTCAGCCGTGTCAAATTGTACAATAGGGAAAGACGGCGATGAAGAGACTCTGCAGGAATTTGGTGTTTATCGTATAGTAGTCAAGCTTGGTGCGACCAGCGCTTTCCAGGGCAATGCCAACACAGAAAGGGAAAGGGAGCAGTAGCGCTGATGAGCGAAAGATGTTGGCTTTTGTCTGAGGAGCAGCTGCGCCTGGCAGCTCGTCGGTACGTGGTCGATAAGAGAGCTTCAGTCTCTTCCATAGACGTGCACCGTATCGTTTCTCGCGAAGAATGACGTAGAACTACAGTTCAGTCTGTAGCCTATCAAGATACGTGGGCACGATCAACGTGCTTGTGTTGCTCGCTTCGAGCGAGTGAGAGGAGTCGCAGTACCCACACGCAGTGTGGATTGAGAAGAGAATCAGATCTGACACGGTATAATGGAGGAGCAGAAAGGAGAAAAGAGGAGACTGAGTTGCATTGCGCAACGCATATAAGCAAGTCGCCGATGAGCTCATCTCAACGCCTGGGGAGCTTGATTGGCGAATAGGGGCTGTCAGACGCCGAATGGGCTTTGAGCATCTGAGGTAAGCATACCGATGCCCCACGCACGGCCGCCCTTGAAGCGTCAGGATGTAGCTCCGTTGGTAGCCGTGTTGGACAGGCGTATAGTAAGACGCGAATCCTCCCTGCCTTCAAAGTTCGCAATGGTCATTCGGCCATGCTGGAAGCTTCTGCTCGAATTGTGACTGGGAAGATGGAGATTGTCGGACTGCGCCCGAATCATTCGTTGCGAATTCATCCCAAGATTGCAGAACGCCAAATGAACCCCAGGTACCGATATCACGGGCGCACAGAAGGAAACGCCGCAAGATCAGCCAATGCAGCATGTGTAACGCGCGGGTGTCATGATGCATCCATGCGCGGCGTCGTGTATACCGCTCGTTCCTGTCGTCGGCGCCGCGCCACGTGTTCGACGCCCATGCCTGCGCCTGATCGAGCACGAGCAGGAGCACGCGCACCCTCTCCTGGCTCTTCTCCATTCCTGTTTCATCCTGCTCCTGCAAGCTTCACCTGTCGCACACCAAGTTCCGGCATTTGGCAGAGGCCAGCCGCGGAGAAACCTCGTCCCAATCGCCACTTGTTCCTCGCAAAAAGGAATGTCGAAGGAATGACTGCGCTCGGCAAAACAGCTTTCTGGTGCGTTTGTGTGTTCGCCCATTTAACCGCGCCCTATTGGCTGTTGGCGTACCAGATGCTGCGCAAACCTTCCTCATTCGGACCACGAGAGAGGCAATTCTTCGTCTTGTCTTCTATTTCTGCCCACGACGGCCCCGCAGCAAAATGGTCAGAGCGAGGCGTCTTGAGCCTCATCGGGCGGCTTGCGGTTAGACCTGTCCTCCGTCCGTCATGGTCTAGCGCGAGCCGCACGACACGCATCATTTGCAGTCAAATTTCTTGCTGATCATGCGTAGCATGCCCTGACGTCGTATCTGAAGAGCCAGGGGACAGGGCGCGAGAGAAGGTGGCTCTGTTCAAGAGTATTGGTGGTCTTTGTGTCCATATTGACTGATCCGTGCGACCAAACACGGGCGCGCGCAGAGCAGTGTGTGCTTCATTAATGAGGATTGTGCAGGCCGCTCAAAGCGAAATGAACGGCAAACACGCTCGCGACTGAAGACACCATGGAGCAATGGACAATGCGTCAACCATCAACACCACACACCGTCATGGCCAGATCAAGCCCGCTTTCTTGAACCGAACGGGATTTGCGCTGGCTGATTGCTGCTGCTCTTCATCGTTTACGTCGTCGGTGGGATGTCCGTGTCTGCTGTCTCTTGTGCTGAGCACGTCCTCGGTCGGCAAGTCAAAAGAAGGCCACATGGAGCACGGAGCAAGCAAGTCGGAGGGAACTGGCTCCATCTCCCATCGCAAGTCACACTACGTCTGCGTGGGGACTGCGCGTACGCGAACGACATCAACACACTGCGCCATGTGGCCAGTCATTGCGCTGAGTTGTGTGTTTGATTTTTTCTCAGATTTCGGCGCCAATCGTAGGGGCCAGTCGATTCTTTCTGCTGCACGCCTGACCTCACACGGGCACCCTATTTACGCGACGCTCGTGCTGCGAGACCTAACGGCATCGTCGTCCGAAGCGTCCTCCTGCAGCGCAGGTTCGCCTTTCTGATCAGCTTGCAAATTGAGGCCCTTGATAGCTTCTTCATCCATCGCTGGAGCTAGCATCGTCGAGCCTTGACGAACAACGGGGATAGCTGCGATGAGTCTCATTCTGGGTCTCCAGAATATGGGCATGCCTGGTCCCACTCCCAGCGGAGCAGCTTGAGAGCGTCGCTGATCGAATGGATCTGCGCTGAGCACATCTTTGACGATCGCGTCTTGTAATGCGCGAATTGGGATCAGCCTGCGGGCGCATATGTGTGCTTCTCCCTCCCCAAAGTTTGGCGTTTGTACGCCTCACTCACTGATCATTCTTTGGATCCTTTGCATGCGAATACGCTGCAGCATCTGCTTGACGCAAGCACAAAGCTGCTGCTCCATCCTGCTCAACGTGTTCATGCGAACGGTGATAGAGATGGATACGGGTGCGGCAGACACGCGCGTCGAGAGGCACACCAGTGCCAAGCAAAGCACGAGCAGAGTCTTGAGAAGTTTCATCTTTCCTCGAAAGCAAGCGATGGGATTGCTTTTCGGAGATTGTGCTAGTCGCTCGTCTAGGAGACAAGAGTGTGGATGGTCGAAACGCAGCTATGTCCGCAGCGTTGAGTTGTACCGGTCGCCTCGCAGAGGGATACGTAGCGGTCTTGTGCTTTTGTCTGTGTGCGGTGGAGCTGAAGAGGGACAAAGCTATCGGTGGGAGCTTTTTATGAGGCAATGATGCTACCCTCCTTGCCACCCATTCCACACCATTGCCATACCTACTATAGGCCTAGGCGTAAGAGGCTCGCGCCACCCTGCGCATCCCGAGCCACGGGCGGCAGCGGCGGCGCAGCACCGCACCAGCTTTGTAGAGCCCAGCAGAGCCAAGCAGTAAGTTGACTGCGCCTAAAGCGCGCGCCCACGCCACCAGCAAGTCCTCCCAACGATCGGCCAAGCGCAAGCTCCCAAGCCTTTTCAAAAGCACCATTTGCTTTGTAACGAAGACGAGTGGGGCAAGAGCTCATTCATTCTTATCGCATTCGTAGCCGATCCGTGCTCTGAGCGCATTCGATTGTTGCGCGGGTTTTTGCCCTAGTCAGTTGCGCCATCGCTCGCCTTGCCGCCCAAAGGAGCATTATTTGCACATCAAATGAGGAGGCCGAGAAGTAAGGCGGGGACGCTAACACAACCGACTCGCAAGCTCTTCGCAGCTTCAGCGTTTGAATGGCACCTCGAACGCCCGTCAAGTCTCGTGGTGAACCTCACGAGTAGAAGCGAATGGCGGGAGAGAGCAGGCTATTGCCATTGCTCGTCTGCGCGCATGTGCGCCGAGCGCAAGGTTCGCCTTCGACCGAATACAACACGTCTTGAGTGCGTCCCCCGTGAGTATGCACTTGACACCATGATGTCGTCCTGTTGGCCAGACGAGCGAGTCAAGTGTGTCCATGCCAGCACTCCACTTATTCTCGTCGCTCTACAAGGAAGGACTGGGCGCTGACCAAAAGTGGCCAAGGAGCGCGCTTGGGTTTTCAAAGCTGCCTTGATGTGGCAAGCATCGAATGTTGTCGAGACGGGCAAAGAGCCTTTCCTTTGAAAGAGGCTGGGATGTCAAGTCTCGATGGGGCGACGATCGGCTGTTTGGGCGCTCATCCGCTTGCCGGAGCAGTGTTGTGGACTCCGGAGAGTGAGAGGCAATTCACGCGCTCATGGCGCGAACACGCCTTTTCGCGCGACTGGCCGGGATAAGCTCGAGCAATCTTCCTATCCTGCCTCCAACCAGCAATGTCGCTCGATGTGCCCTGAAGGCGCACCGCCACGATGCAGAGCAGGATCACGCCCGAACGTCTCCTCGTGCGGCTGCATCCTCATCTCCCTCTCTCTTGCTCTTCGCATCTCTCTCCTCAGCCTTCTTTCTCCTCCTCTTTCCGCTCATTCTTCTCTTTCTATTCCTCTCTTTTCTGCGTTCCTCTTTGACCCTCTGCTTCTCCTGCCTAGCAGCTTCCTTCACCTCCACCTTTCTCTTTGCCCTGCTCATCTTTTTGGCCACCTTGTGCGCGTTCAGATCTGCCGGAGCTGAAGATCTGAGATGTTTGATGCGCGTCGGGTAAAAGGGATGCATGGATGAAGAAGTTTCCGGATTTGCTCGCGCTTGCTTGCTTGAAGGCTGCTCTTTCGACAATACCCTCGTGGCATCCCTTAAGTTGGGCTTGGCGGAAGATGCGGCGCCGCCTCTGGCCTCGCGCACAGCCGAGAGAGCCGCACTGTCCAACCAATCCGATCGAGGTTCTTTCAACGACGTCGAGCTTCTCAGTAGACGGAGCAAAGGCTCGGCAAGTACTTTGCCGTCGGACGAGGTGGGTAGGAATCTGGGACGAATGAGAAGAGCAGTGACTCTTCTGAGTCTGAGCGCGGCTGAAAGGTGCAGCTCTGCTCTGGGCCCTAAGGGAACGAGAAGAACAGGGGCGTCTTGCTCTGCACGCGCGCGTTCATTTGCGACTGCTCCACGACCTAGGGAGGAGAGTGCGCCGTATATGGCGTTGTGTGCACAGCAGAGCATTGGCAAATGGGCTATTAGAGAGGGAGGATCGACGTCCGCTTTATTGACGAACAACAGCGTCGGTGCGTCGCTGTTCTGCGTCTCTACCTTGGCCGACTCGCATCCCTTTTTTTCGTCGATCGAATCATTTGAGCGCAGGCCCAAGTGGGATGTGGAGGCAAGACGTACACGTGCCCCCGCTATTCGATGTTCAAAGTACCGCGTTACGCTGTTCAGACCCGCGATGATAGGCCTGTCCTCCTCTCTAGTGCGCGGCACGTCCTGCTGCTGGCATTCGTGATGCCGATCCTCCTGCATCTCATCCCCTCCTCTCTCTTCTTTCCCTTTCATCCCTGTCCCATCCTGGCGCTCTACCAGGTCATTCTCTGAGCTTCGCACGAGAGACGCTCCTCCTTGCATCTTCTTCTGCAGTGTCAACCTCCTCTGTCTGCGCGCTTTGGAGCTGTCCGAGTCTGGTTTGGCAGGCCTCAACAGCGGATCTAGAGCAGAGTGCAAGAGGAGCTCGAGCAGGGTGTGCAAGATGGGTACGCTATGAATCGGGGCGATCTCTGGCCTGTCCTCGCGCAAGGCGACGGGAGATTCAGGGGGATAAAGACCGTATCAGATCAGATCAGCATTGCTCTTGCCCTGTTCTCCCCGTCATCGATTGCTGCGCCTGCAGCCAGTCCAGAAGCGCCTGTTCGCACACAGCATCTACCGCCCACCACATTCAATGAAGTCCATTTCCACTCACCAAGCGATTTCTAGCCCGCTCCTGAGCACCGGTCGAAAGACGCTCTTCCTACCCGGCATCAGGTCTTCCTTCCCCTTGATCTGACCTTGCTGATGCTGATGCTGTTGCTGCTTTCCCTTGTTCTTGTTGTTCTGCTTGCTCTCTTTACCTTGCGCCTGTGAGTCTTTGGCAGGCTTTGAAGGTGTATGGGATGCTGGAGCAGTGCTGCGATGCCCCTCGTCCTCACCGCTTGCCTCTTTCTCTTTCTCTTTCTGCTGCTGTTTGGCAAGAGAACCGATGGACGCATCATCTGCACCCACGCCGCCGCCGCCGCCGCCGCCTTTGTCCAACCTCTTCCCATCGATCTGCGCACTGTTCAAGGCCAACAACCGAGCCAAAGCTTCATCCTTGCCGTGCGGTTTGTCGATGATATGCGAGTGTGAACGCTTCTTCGAATTGGCGCCTTGCTTGCGATGTGCTGCACCACCACCACCACCACCACCCGCATCCATCCTTTGTCTCTTGTTCGAGTGAGACATGTCTCCCGTGTTTGGACGTTTGATCGCCCCCCCCCCCTCCTCTCTCCTCTCCTTTGCCATGCGTATTTGCAAGGTGTGCACAAATCGTGTCGCAGGCAAATCCGTGTCGTGGGTCATGGATGAAGGAGCATTAGCAGGATGAATGCATGGCCGCTTGCCAGGGTTTGCATGTACGTACCGGTATGTGTGCATGCATGCACGCACGCGAGCGAGCGAAGAACACATGCATGGACACGTGACTCTCAATTCGCACCCTTGACTGAAGGCGACTCTTGCAACAACACTGTGACTTGTGACTCAAAGACTCGAGACGCTTGCATGACTCACGACTCATTGACTGCCGACTTTGACTACTCGCACTCACTCCTCTTCTTCCAACCCCTTGCAGTCTCCCTCACTCACCCCTCACTCCACACGGCACAGTGTGGAGCACGACTTTGGCGTACACAGAGGTGTGAAGCGTATTGCCATCTGCTGAGCAGCAAGCGACATGCCACCTCGCAAGACACGATCATCGGCCAAGGCGCAAGTCGAATCTTTGACGGCAGCCGAGGCGTCAGCAGCAGGCCCCTTGTCAGCCTCGAGCGTCGAACCCTTGCAGAGCAAGAGCGAGAGCAGCAATAGCAATAGCAACAGCAACAGCAACAGCAACAGCAACAGCAACAGCAACAGCAATAGCAGCGCACGCCCTTCGAAGAGGGTTAGGCTGTCCGAATCAGTGTCGCAGGCCGATGGCGATCTGAGCGGTGGCGCGGTTTCTGAGCGCAGCGGCAGCGGCAGCGCGCACGCAAGAGTTCAGTCAGACGATGCACCTGCACCTGCACCTGCACCTGCACCTGAACCTGCACCTGAACCTGAACCTGCACCTCCTCCTCCATCCGAGCCGCAAGTCGAAGTAGAAGCTCCTCCTCCTCCTCCTCCCGCTCCCGAGAGTGCGCCCCTACCAGATGCTCCCCCTCCACCACCACCCCCTCCTCCCGAAGATCCTCAGGACACGACCCGACCTCAAGCCTTCACTTCTTTCGAATCGGATGGTGATACTTCTTATATCTTACCACCCAGCGCCACTGCTACTGCTCGGCCAGGCATCCATGGTGCGGCAAGTGGGCAAGAGGAAGAGGCAGAGGCAGAGGCAGAGGGAGATGTGCTGGATGCGGAGTATTGGAGCAGAATGGCCAATGAAAAGGATAAGAGCAACGTGCAGGAACTCTACCTCGACACTGTGAGTCGTATCAGATGGCTCTCTTGTCGCTCATCTGCCTTACTTTCTCCCAACTCTGATGCACACACCTGCGCACATACACTCCCTCTCTCTCTCTCTCTCTCTCTCTCTCTCTCTCTCTCGCTTCGCACAGATCGATCGAAGCAGATTAGACTTTGACTTTGAGCGACAATGCAGCGTGACCTTATCTCGTCATCACGTGTACTGCTGTCTCGTGTGCGGCAAGTACTTTCAAGGAAGAGGCATCTCATCGCCCGCGTATGCTCATTCCATCGGGTGCAATCATCGAGTCTTTTTGAATCTGGATGCCCATGCCCATCATCTCCGCGACACGTCCGGCAGCAGCACGTTGAGCAGCGCAGCAGCAGGCGAGATTTGGATCTTGCCAGAAGGAGAGAGGGTGACGAACAAGAGCTCCTTGAATGCGCTGCGAGATGTCGTGTACAATCTGGATCCCGTCTACACGGCCCAAGATGTGCGGCGTTTGGATGGACAAGGCATCAAGTTGGATCTGCACAAGCAGCAATACATTCCGGGCTTCGTAGGTCTCAACAATACGCGCGGTCGCTCGGATTACATCAACGTCGTACTGCAGATCATGGCGCACATCAAGCCGGTGCGGGACTACTTTTTGCTTCACACTTTCGTTCAGCGAGAGAGGGAGTCCCAAGCATCTTCCAATCCTCAAGCTCGACATTCTTCTTCGCCTTTTAAAACTCAATCTCAAGCACCCGCATCCGCACCAAAGCACGCAAACAGGTCCGAACTGCTGCGTCTGTTCAGTCTGGTCCTCAGGAGAATGTGGAATGCCAAAGCGTTCAAAGCTCAAGTATCGCCTCACGAATTTGCTCAGGAAGTCATTGCGAGATCCAAAGGCGTCTTTGGAGTGGAGAAGCAGTCGGATCCCATCTTGTTCCTCGGTTGGCTATTGAACACGCTGCACGTCGATTTGGGCGGTGGAAAAAAGAGGCAGAGTGAGTTGCGCCTCCCCCCACCTGCTCCCCCCTTGTGACTTCCCGCTTTTGTGGGGGGAAAGCAAGGGTTGACGTTGAGGACGGATCTAGCGAGACCTTTTCGAGCCTGAATTTCTGCTGAGCCGTCCCGTTTGTACCTCCCAACTTCCTCTCTCTCTCTCTCTCTCTCTCTCTCTCTCTCTCTCTCTCTCTCTCTCTCTCTCTCTCTCTCTCTCTCTCTCTCTTTTCGTTCCGTCCCCTGCCAATCCCCGACCGACGCGCACAGCCATCATCTCCGAAACATTTCAAGGTCAGATCCGCATCGAATCGCAAAAGGTCTTTGTGAGGAGCGGTATAGATATCGACGATGAGCCGGACGGATCAGGATTGGTCAGCGGAGGAGATGCGGATGGGAGGAGAGAGGGTGGTCAGGAGGATGCGCTTGGGGGCAAAAAATTCAACATCGAAAAGGGTGAGTTGTTGGTGGTGGCGATTTGCGTGCGGAAGATCAAAAGCTGGAGGCTAGGCGATATGTCGAGGTTCCCAGCAAACACCAGCTTGCTGCTGCTGCTGCTGCAAACGCTGAGGTTGTAGGATGGGGAGCTCTGATAGCTAGTAGAAAGCTGTTTGGAGGAGCGCCTTGGCTGATGCGCAGGCCAGCCAATGGGAGCTCTGAGAAGAGACCATCAGCTTGTCTGCGGAAAAGTACGCATGCAGCTGTCTGCCGACTGGTCCGATCTCTCGGCCCGCTTTACCGCAGCTCTCATAGCCATCGCCTGAGCCAGTGGGGCAGCAAAATCTAGTCGGAGAGTTCGAGCACGTCTTGACGGCATTTTTGCCCCCTTTGGCTGACCTATCCCATCCTCTTTTGGAACGAAACCGCATCGGGGCTTCGCGGCAGAAATCCAGACGCAAACATC
Organism: Ceraceosorus guamensis; assembly: GCF_003144195.1. Taxonomy (NCBI): domain Eukaryota; kingdom Fungi; phylum Basidiomycota; class Exobasidiomycetes; order Ceraceosorales; family Ceraceosoraceae; genus Ceraceosorus; species Ceraceosorus guamensis. Next base: position 78,817 of record NW_020290053.1, read on the forward strand.
TCCCTTTTTCCACCTAGCCCTGGATCTGCCTTCCCCGCCCGTCTTTCAAGATGTGATCGAAAAGAACATCATTCCGCAAGTCAGCCTGGCTTCCGTGCTCTCCAAATACGACGGCACATCTTTTCAAGAGGCAAAAGGTCTCATCAGGAGGTTCAAGATCACCCGACTACCACCGTACATCGTTTTGCATTTCCGACGCTTCACCAGGAATGGATTTACGGAGGAGAGAAATCCTACGATTGTTAATTTCCAGATTAGGGATTTCGATTGGGCACCTTGTGAGTTGCTTGGCAAAGAGCGAAGAGGATATGCGCGAACGCTACGAGACTGATGAGGATCTTGACGGTGCCTTTCCCATCTTCCTTTTTCCCCTGGCCCGGACAGATGTGGAAGATCCGACGAATCCAGCGCTCAGTGCGGCGTATGATCTGGTAGCCAACGTGACGCACGAAGCTACGGCTGGGACGGTGCGGGACAATAGCGTCTTTCGAGCTCAGGTGCACACGCGTGCGCATCGCGACCTTCAGCAGCAGCAGCAGCACTCAGCGGGAGTCGATGCACGAGCTAGCGATCGAGAAGAAGAAGAGGAAGACGAGGAGGAGGAGGAGGAGGAGAAAGAACAAGGGGAGGAAAAGTGGTTGCAGATCCAAGACCTTATTGTGGAGGAAGTCAACAAGCAAATGTTGTTCCTCGGCGAGACGTATATACAGGTGAGTCTTGTGCGACGCACCCTTCCTCGCGCCTTGCGGCCATGCAGAGCTTTGACGATGGATTCATACGCCTCCCCCACTGTACACATCTGCTCGATCTTTTCCGCGCGCGCGCACACGATGCAGGTCTGGGAAAGGAAAAGCAAGGCGCAAGGTGTGTGAGGGGACGATGTGGCGGGAAAAGGCGGGGGGTGAAATGGTGTGGAGGCGGACAAATGAAGGGAATGGCAAAGCGGAAGGCCAAAGAGTCTGAGAGGTGTCGCGTTGGGTGCGTGAGAGGGAAGCAATGGATGGCTGAGGTGATCGTAGCGCATGTTGCGCACCCCCTCCTTTCCCCCCCCCCTTCCTTGCGCGCATGCCATGTGCTTGAAATCAGCGATGCGCTTCATACTTCCTCTGGAAATTCATGTTCGGAAATCGGATCAGGATGAGCAAACAAAGCGTGGGGCAGAATGGCTTGCTAGCCCGTCTCTCGATTTGACACTTTCGAGTGGTGGGCGGGGCGGGGCGGACAGTTGCAACCAAGACGAACGCCGCGAGTCGCATCGGGGCTCTCATTCGCCACTTGCTTTGGGGGGCGGCTCTTCGCTGCCAGACCATACAAGCATCCCGCAAAGTTCGTGCGGCGCGAGGGTGAATCGTGTGCACATTGGCGCTTGGCAGTGGGGGTGCGGGAAAAAGGGGCGGTTGCAGAAGCGCTTCACGGGCTTTGCGCCCCCGTGCATCTGTTCATGCCCCGCCCCCACCCAACCAATGGGCACATCTTGATCCGGGCGAGCGGGGGGTTACGCGTTCACTTTTTTCTCTTCTGACCTGCCTTTGCACCTCTCCTGCCACCAAACGACTCCTCCTCTCCTCTTATTCTTCCCACCTCCTCCCTCGTCAATCTGAGCGTTCCGCCTTTGAAGCTGCCCATTCCCAATCCCAATCCCTTTCTTCTCGCCTTTGCATCCCTATCCCCATCACCCCCCTTTGCCCTGTTCCTCCTCGCATCCAAAATCAATCCATCTCCCTCTTCTCTGCCGATCCGATGCTTGATGGAAGCGTGCCAATTGCCCATTTCCTTTTCCCTCTCCACTCTATCTTTCAGCTTTTGCCTCTCTGCTGAGCGGATGCCCGTTCGAATGCTGGCAGGGACCTCTGAGAGCTTGTTCGCTCTCAACAGCTTCTCACCAAGACCTCTACCCGTCACCCTGTTCGACCGTCCCGCTGCTCCCGATGCCGATGATTTGGAGGAGGAGGAGGAGGAGGAGGAGGAAAGCTCCATCAGCCTGGCTGCGGTATCCTTGTGGTTCAAGGACCGTTTGCCAGTGGATGCGGATGTGGAAGAGATGGACCTTTCGCCTCCCGGCGCAAAGAGCGTGCTGGACAAGAGCTGAGATAACAACACGTCATTCTTCTTTTGAGATTTCTCTTCATTAGACTCGGCTTCGCCATCTTCTCCTTTGAAACGTGACCGCTCGTCGCGCAAAGAGGCTGCTGCCTCGTCATCTTGCGTAGGCCTGCGTACTTTGGATGACTGGCGAAAGAAGGAGAGAGCAAAAGGGCGTGCTTAGCAAGAAGAAGGAGAAGCGCAGCGCACGATTTGGCTGACCCCATCGCCCGCCGAAAGCAGCCGTCTTTCAGTGGACACGCGCAACGCCTACACATGCCAGCGCAAGCCGCGTGCGTGCACCCTCGCCAATCCGGCGCAACGCCTGCACGACTCCCAAACACAGGTGCTGGCCCATTCGCTCCAGGCGCCGGCTCGCCTCGCCTCGCTCACCATGAAACGACCCAATCCGCCAGTGGCGACAGCGCCAGGCAGCTGCGTCTTCCTAGCGCTAGGATCAAAGACGACATTTTGCACCTCTCTCGCCTTCTTTCCCATCGGCTCCAGCTTGCCCTTGCTCTTTGAAGAGTTTCTCTCTGACGTCGCAGAGGTGGGTGAGATATCTGAGGAGGAGGAGGAGGAAGGGTGCTGCTGCTGCTGCTGCTGATGCTTCTCCTGCTGCTTCAGGCTCGGTGGTGTTCGCGCAGCTTGCATGGAAGAAAGATCAGCCACCTCGATGGGTTGAGTGGAGGAGACGATCGGCTGAGCATCTCGCGTACCCCAAAATGCAGCTCCAAGAGCATTGAGCAAGTCCAAGGCGCTCGCATCATGCTCCTCCAAGCTCCCATCCGCATCATCCTCATCCTCACCCTCACCCTCATCGTCAGCAGGATGTGAGTGAGGAGGAGCATGAAACTCTTGCTCTTTACTGCTCCTCTCGGCGACCTTTTGTCGTTTGCGACGTCGAGCGTCGACCGAGTGGGCGCTTGGACTTTCGCGAGAGGTGATGCCCGTCGATTTGCTCGATCTCGACTTCTCGTTGGCCTTTGTGGAGGACATTGCTTGCGATTCGTCTCCCTGAAGTTGGACCTGATGCAAAGACGGAGTGAAGGAGAGCGGGGGGGTTGGAGATGGAGATGGGCCTGAGTGTGGATCGCGCACTCTACGCCTAGATTTGGGTGGGGTGGGAGGAAGAGAGGGGGAGCGCGGAGGGGAGCAGAAAAGGCCCCAGGTTATTGCTGCGTGCCACTCAATTCGTCGATCGAGCACATCTGCTGCAACTTCATGACTTGAATAATGACTACCTATACTGACTCTGACTGACTGCATGATGACTCGTGACTGACTGACTTTACGCCGCGGAAATCGTTCAAATTAATCGAATCACATTCGTGATTCAAGATTCCAAAAACCTCAAACTTCACGCGTCAACGTTAGAAGAATTTCGGGCAGCCCGAGCGCGCACTCACGTGACTACGTGACTATATACCTGCATGGCACCAGGTGCACGCGCCGCGGTGCCCGCGATCCGCGCGTTTGCGCGGGTGGATGCTGGGTGCGTCGTCCTGAGTGCACGCACGTCCTTTTGCGTCACTTTGATTCAAGCCTTTTCATGTTCATGACGACTTGACTCGTAAGCCGTGCCTTTCACCACGTCTGTCTTTCTGTCTGTCTGTCTCACGAATCAGCTGCGCTCGATCTACACCCTCTTTCCACCAATTGTCGATCTCCCCCATCATGCCCCGATCAAGCGCCGGCACGGGCACGGGCACGGGTGCACGACGATCCGCCAGCGTGCTCAGCTCGGAAGCGTTGAGCGGGAGCGCGGATGAGGAAGAGGGCAAGAGGGTGAGGGGAACATCTGCGGCCACACCCAGAAGATCTACTAGACTTAGTCCCACGCCCAACAACACACCTGCAAGTGGCATGAGGAGCGTGGCGAGTGTGCTCGAGATCGAGGAGGAGGAGGAGGAGCGCGAGAGCGGCAAAAGGAGGGGTAGAGGAAGTGCAGAGGGCAGGAAGATGGCGGGAAGTGTGAGAAGACGCAGAGATGTGGCTGGACTGCATCAACAAGAGAAGCAGGAGCTGGAGCAGGAGCAGGAGCAGGAGCAGGAGAATGAAGATGACGACGAAGAGATTCTCATCGATCCCTTGCCTGTCGCTTCATCCACCACCGCCGCTGCCACAACGCGTCCAGCCCGTCGAGCGCTCCTTCTACATCTGCTCCGACCCTTGTCCCATCTCCCGCCCATCCTCCCACCTCTTCTTCTCATCTCCTCCTTCTTGCTCCTCTTTGCTCTTCCCATCCCGCACAAACCTTTTCATAGGGCAACATATGTGGACGAGAATGCGCTGCAACCGGCTGCTGGAAGACTTTATTGGGATTGGCAGCAGGTCGAGTGGGCGGATAAGACTGCTGAGAGGGTGAATGAGGTGTTGCGGAGCGGCAACGATGCAAAGAGGTGAGATCTTTGGTGATCAGGTGTGGGGTTAGACTTAGCGCGCTCCTTGACGGGATTGGAGCTGACATTGCACACCGCATACACGCGCCCACAATAGCAGGGCCAGCTTCATCACATCCGAACTCGAATCTGTCGGACTATTCGCTCACGCGCAAAGCTACACCTACTCCTTCTCCTCCTCTTCGCACACCAGCACGAGAACGAGATCAGGAACAAACGCGTACGGTCACTTGAGAGCATCTCGGTCTGACGGTAGGGAGAGCATCCTCATCCTAGCTCCTTGGAAAAGCAGCATTGCTAATCACACGGACGAGGAGAATGCTCAAGTATTCGCTGCTGCTGCTGCTGGTGGAAGCGACGCAGCGACGAGAGGAGAGTGGTACGAGAGATTGAAAGAGAAGAGGGATAATGTTAGGGGTGTCGCGCTCGCCCTCACTCTGGCTAGATTCTTGGGCCGTGAGTGACGAACGCGGATGACGTGCAAATCATCAAGTGCTGCTGCTCGTTGCTCTGCACTTCTGCAACTGACCCCACGACATTGACGCTGGCGCGACTTGTCCCCGCCTTCACACGCGCAGAGTTCAAGTACTGGTCAAAAGATTTCATCTTTCTCTTTCCTCACGATGACGAGGGCGACGAGTTGGCTGCTACGCGCGCCTGGCTTACCCAGTACTATGGCTCTTCGCAGGCAAGTCAGTTTCTGCTGCTGCTCGTCGCCAGGCACTCGCGGACGTGTCTAATAGTACTGCCTCACCTCAGACCTGCAAGCAGACGCCTTGCAAATTCCACGCTCCTTGATCTGGACAGGTCTCTCCCTGGACTATCCCAGCGACAGCTTCTCCTCTCTGCAGCTTACCTTCGAAGGCGTCAATGGCGCAGAGCCTAACCTGGACGTTCTGAACACTTTTGTCCGCGTAGCTCAACGAGTGGACAACGTGCCCATCCGATTCGATTCTCCCTCCAAGGATGATCTGCCTTATGCGGTGGACAGGGCATTTGGAGCGCTTTCCACATGGTTGGACAGAGAGTATTGGGATGCGGGAGGGACGAAGAGGTACTTGATGGGAATGAGAAATGTGGCCAGACAAGCTGGAAGATTGGCCATGTCCACCCCACTCTCTCCCGCAGGTCTGCTCACCGCTTTCCACATTGACGCCATCGGCGTCTCGGCCACGCCAGCCAACGGTCCGTACGGCTTCTATCAACTGGGAAGGATCATCGAGTCCAACATCCGAAGCTTTTCCAATCTGCTGGAAAGATTGCACCACTCGCAATTCTTTTACCTCGTCACGGAAGCGGACAAGTTTGTCCAATTTGCTACGCTGCTACCTACGGCCATCCTTCCCGCCGTAGCCCTCTCGTGCGCCGGCCTGCTTCTCTGGAATAGAGAGGGCAGAGAAGCTAGAGTGCGCGCTGAAGAGCTCATCAACAGGTCTGTTTCGACGCTCTCAAAGGCGACCGCGGGGAACGGTGTGCTGGCGAGCATGACGGCAGCAGCGGATGTACCCCTCAGAAGACCGACGATGCAACATTACAGAGCGACATTACTGGAAGCGTATGCCTCGAGCGGTGCGCTCTTGACTCCTTCCAGACTAGCCAAGATGGATCAGAGCTTGAGCGGCACGCAAAGACCTACTGGGACAGCATTGACTGTCATTGTGACGATGCATGCTTTGGCGGCCGCAACGCTGTGTTTAATGGGCAGCGCGCCTTTGCAATGCGCAAAAGAAGGCCTTTGGCGATGCGACGAGATCCGATGGATCGCTGTGCTCTTACTTGGCGCCTTTGCGCTCCTTTGCGTAACCTTTGCCGCCCTGCAACGTACCCGTGCCCCGGGAACAACCTCGCCCTTGCCACCTACGCTTCACGCGCTCACGCTACTACATGCCGGAATGCTCGTTGCGAGCGTGAGCACGCTCAATTTCTCCCTAGCTGCATTGAGCGGTATCATGCTAGGAGCACCACTATATTTGTTCCAACCTCGCTCCTCTTCCGAGCCTGCGCCTACTGTCGGCCTGCGCTTCTGGTCGATGGGAAAAGCTGCGATCTTGTTGGCGCTGCATCCCATCTTGCTCTTGCTGCTCTCGCAAGCGACGCTCGATCGTCTGGCCTACTGGGCATCGCGAGATCTCCTGGGACCTTTGCCCGATCAGCTCTCTCCCATCTTTATGGGTCTAGGAATTCCTGCGCCCGCTTCGTCGGCTGGTTGGACTGCTCTGGCTAGACAGATTAGTTGCGCGGTGGACCTGCTCGTGGATAGAACACTGGCCAACGATTTCATGCTGGGAACCAAGACGATGAGCTTCTTCCTCTTGGGTATCGGAACGATCCACCTGCAGGCGGCGGTGGCTAATGCTCTTGGTGCGCTAGGATAGGCTAGACTCTAGGACGTGCACTTGAAACGCGAATAATGGGATGAAGGGATCGGACGCTTATTATTTGCTTTGCCTTGCTTTGCTTGGTGTGGAAGATGAGATGGGGTAGATGGGGTGCTACTGCTGCCTTTGCTGGAGGAGGGGAGGCCAAGGCAACAACTATGCTGAGCGCTAGCACGGGTCCGGCGCGGGTGGTATTCGTGCGGCCTTGCGACGACCGATCTACTGCTCGTTATGCACCGATTGATCAAAAAGGATCGGGACGGAACCTGTTGTCTTGGCGAACACATCCAGCTGAATGTGGTAGGAGCTGAATAAGTGGAAGCGATCCTGCCCGCCGGTGGTACTGCCTGCTTCACCATGAAACTTGCAGCGATGCAGCATAACCAAACAGGGTCACGTACCGCGTCAGCCATTTCGACGTTGAAGATCGCGCCGAGTGTTTTTTTGGCGGAGCTCGCGCATCGCCGACGATCGGCAAGGTCGGATGATTGGTTCGACCCTGCGGCATGGCAAGAGGAGTTGGCGCTAAATTCGCACGTTCCGCCAATCACAATGCTTGATCGCCAGATCTGCTTGGCTCTCCTTACGCACCAGGTCAGCCACAGCTAATCCCCACAGATCGCACTGCGACAAACTCGTGCGAAAAGGGCGCAGAAAGACTACGTATCGTCGATTCAAGCATGCTTCGCCGCATTTCCGAACCCCCAAACACTCCATCTGACGCCGCTGTGCAATCAGTGCCGTCATTTGTAGGCCTCGTCTGCCATGCTTAGCTCACGTGTTTATGGCGCATGCTAAACGCCCTCCTGGAGCTTCGTGAGCGATGCGATCCTCTTAGCAGACAGGCTTTCCTGCAAGCGGAAATGAGCTGGCACGGAGTCGTAGATGTGGTCTGGCTCTCACGACCCCAGGCGAAAGTGGTCGAGGTGCGAAGCAATAACATGGTCGTGTGCACCGCGACGCGATGCACATGGATCAAGCGCGTCAGCTCGGAACGCCGATCTTACGAGAGAGGACTGGCACGCTCGGTGGTCTTCATTCCTGACCTTCGGCCCAGCAACGCACCCGATCGGAGCGTCCCGTACGATCCTCGATGCCGAGGGCCGTGTAGACGTAGGTACTCGACTCGTCGGTAGGCTTGCGCTCGCTCTTGCCCCTTCAGAGCCAACATCGAAGCCGATCGCGAACTTTGCAAATGCAACATCATGACACGATGGCGTACTTCAGCTAAGAACGTGGTTCCTGCTCAGGGTCAGGTCGGGCTGAAGTGTCGGATTTGATACCGCGAGACGTTTGGGCGTGAAGCAGCAGCGGCAGCAGTTTGGGAGCCTGCGTGCCAATGTAGCAGCCAGCGCCTGCGCACACTCCGTGCAGTAGGCTCGCCGAGCGATGTGGATCTCGAACAAGCGCTTCACCGAGACTCTTCGCAAGGGGCCCAGGTACGCACGCAGTCATTGGCCTCGCAGATCGGATACCGAAGTGCGAGCCAAGTCCAACGCATGTTCAGCTTGCTGAGCAATCGTTAGTCAACACTTTGTGCCAAAGCTCGAGGTACATTGTGGAATGCACAAGCATTCAGCAGCGCTTGCGTCGGCTCGACACGACGTTCGCGAGGTGCGCAGCTGCGCAGAACCGGGCTCTTGCAGGGCGTCGTCATTGTCTGCACCACGTGAGGGGCGCAACGCTGAACGCTGGTCAGCTGGTCAGACGAGGTGCACTCGGTGCATCCTTGTCGTAGGTACTGAAGCAACGGTAACCTTCCCTCTGGAACGTGGACTGCACAAAACGCGCAGCATTCCGGCCACGCAAAGAGCGCATCGCGAGTCAGGTCCATAAAGCATCGAGCGAAGCGCATGCCATCTTTTCTCGTCCCATTCATGATTCGCCGGTCGCGGAACGGAGCTCCCTGATCAATAGCTGTTGCACACTTCCGTCCATAGATCCTCGCATACTCTCCCGCTCCAAAGGTACTCTGCAGAACAAGCCCAAGTGCTCTCGTCTCTACCAAAGTACTTGACTCGCTACAACAACTTCGCCTCTCATCGAAAAACGATCAGCTTGGCGCGCGATCCGAAATTCGCTAGTCTATCCCAAGCGTTGTTCTTCTTGCCACGCCAAGCTTGCTCGTTTCTTGCCCGCCTCTCCTCCCCCGATTCTGTCTTCCTACTTTTCCCTACTCTTTCCCTTTTCTCTTCTGCTAAGCTCAGCACTCTGAGCGTCTGTAAAAGGCGCAAGACACCGCTTGAGGCCCACGTCTTTTCCTTTGGTATCCTTTCCCAAGCCACCTCTCGCCGGTATGAAGGTGCTGCAAATCATCGTGGAGCTACTGATTGTTGCCGCTTGCATCAATGCAGGTCTCGCTGCCCCAGTACCTTCAACGCAACCTCGGCAGACGTTCCAACCGCGCTTATTCTCAGGTGCGTAGACACACGTCTGAAGGGAGGACCCTCTACTGATAAGTCATACGCACCGTTCGACGACGCCTTGCAGATGAGTCTGGCGAGTCGCATCGCCGTGCTTTCATCACCAAAGAGGCTGCACATGTCGACAGACGCGCGGAAACGCGGGCCGGCGTTGCCAACGTCAAGGAGCATCTAAAACTGAAGGACCACTCGTTCCGTATCGCAGACGTAGGACAGCTTTTACCCCGCTTCAGGCCCAGACATTCGGCAGGCCAGTTGCACCCGCCCAAGCCTCGCAACAGCCTCGCGACGCTCTTCTCTAGCGACCACATCCTGTCCAGGCGCGAAGAGGAGATCGATGCGCGCTTCGGAAGCATCTTCGGCTACGGCCCCATCACACTTTGCAGGAAATCCTTGTGGACGCTGTTTTGGCGTCGTAGCAAACACAAAACAGAAGAAGAGGAGGCGGAAGAGGAAGCGCACGACAAGTGCCTCATACACTTGCCTCTGTTTGGGGAGCCCAAGAAATCGTCTCACCATCCGGACAAGCGTGGGCGAAAGTCGGATGACGATCCGAAGTCGTCCACCTCTTCGACTAGTTCCAACAGTACTCATCTGGCTGTACACCCTACAAAATCGCCTCATCATCCCGACAAGCGTGGGCAGATGTCCGATGATGATCGCAAATCGCCCACATCTTCCACCAAACCCAACGGTGCTCATCTGGCGCCGCGTCCGCGTAGCTCTCTTCGACGTCGCGCGCTGACCACGACCGAAAGATTGCCCCAGGACCGCACTCAGGTCTCGACAGAAGCGAGCGCCGTGTTCTCCTCGGATGCGGCATCATTCGCTCTTTGGCTTGCACATTTCGGATGGATAGCCTTGCCCGATGCGCTGGAGCAAACGCCTATCGAGTTATTCGGTGCGGATGTCAACCCAGGTCCTGCCTCCTCCTTCCGGGTCCCTAGAGCTGGCTTGTGGCGCCGTGCCCTCACTAGGATTGAGAAGGCCAAAGTGGTTGCCTCTGAGCGACGTGAAGTCACTCTTGCGAAACGGTCACTCTCCAGTGCAGCGTCGATGGCTCGCACCACGCTGAACGAGGTCGCACGTGCCATTTCCGCGCTCAGTACACGTTCGCCGAGATGGCGTGCCTCCCACCTTTCCGGCGGCGTTTCCTGCGGACATAACCTGGGCTTCGGTCCGCAGCACCGCTCAAGAGCAGTCTCTTTTCTCACAAGCAAGTTTAGCCTTCCAGACGGCACTTGGATGTGTCGTCGCAATCTCGGACTCCTCCCTCGCGGCGAGGAGGATGCCCTTGCTCGACGTTCCACACCTCTGGCACACGACCTGAGCGAAGCTCATACACACAATCGCGACGGCTCTTTGGCGCAAAGTTCCGCAAGTGGACGTCGCGATGTCAAACTTTCCGAAAGTGTAGAAAACGATCTCGCAGGGCGCGATCATGGAGCACTCACTGACGTCGACCGTCGCCGCGCCGACTTCACGAGCACAGGTGAAGAGGTCGCCTCAGGCAAACACGAATCGATGGGAAAGTCGCGGCAAGATTCGGATTGGGAAATGCCAGATTCTTCATTCTGGCGTCGCGCCCTGAGCATTATCGAGCAAGGCTCGGATCTTGGCCAGCGTTGGAGCAAGGCGGTGCTCAGCAGCTCGAATCGTGGAGCTGGCTATGGGTCAGAGCAGCTCGAATCATCGGACTTACTCTTTGACGCTAGGCAGAGCTGGACGGTCGAAGTTGACACCACGCTCGAGCTCGGCGCTTCCCTCGATGGGAAAGTGTGGAGGATCATGGCAGATCTGTTTCAGGCGCTCGAGCACCGATGGGATGACATCAAGCTTTTTGCGAGGGCCAAAACTCTTTCTCGTCTTCCACCCTTGGGCGTTCTTCGCGGTAAGAACAAGAAGCCGAAGCACGGCGTTGTTGCCAACATTTTTGGAGTCCCTTTGGGCGATTGGCCTAGTCTGGTCCACAGAAGCCGCCAAGATGCCTGACACGACGCCAATTGTAGCTTCTGCAGAGCCGCATTCTCGACTGTATGCCAGCTAGGGAGGGACCTCCGCTCATTCAAACTTTTTACGGCGTGTCTTGCGCTTTCTCCGCATCTCATCATTCGCTCATCTCGATCATTCCACATCTCTTCCATCCTCAATTCATCGTCACACCGGCAGGTCTTCCGGAACGCTAGAGAGAGAGAGAGACGAGACAAGCCTCCCTCTTGAAATATAGCAGCGCTGTCTATGCTTCGGAGCAATCTATTGGTCATCTACTCCATTGTGCCCTCGCGACCGCAAGAGTCACGGCTTACGCCTCATCACTTGCACGTGCCTTGAGCACGAGTTGCGCCGCCAAATTGTCATGTCGCGCTCGTTGCTCGCGTCACGGAATCTGTTCAGGGCCTGCCGGGTGCTCGCGATCGAGCAGAGCAACCCCAAATGAGCAACGGGCCGCTTCAGATGCCCCTTGGCTGGTCAGCAGCATGGACATTCCACAGAACGATTCACTAGGCGTATATATCGCAACCTCGATAACACGTGCGCAGTCATTTGGCGCAATTTACCGCAGCCGCTTAGAAAGATCTTCCGTTGACGATTGGAAGATGAGCGCAGCTATGCGAAAGCCGGCGGTTTGGGGCAGCCCATGTACGACGGGACGGGGCTGAAACAGCAATGCGCCGCGCGGCCTCACTCCGCGCGTAGAACGAAGGAGAAGCAGCAGCAGCGCAGCAGCAGCAAAGAAGGATGTTCAAACTCAAGTTTCAAGATTCTTTGATTCAAATTGTCTGATTGATGTTGGTTGCATCGCATCATGGATCAGAACGTGACTCTGACTCGCACACACGCGGAAGGCGTAGGGCGCTGGCGTTTGAGCGACGATTAAGAATTGTAGATGGGCGCCGCGTCGCCCTCGGCATGCGCCCCGTACTCACGACTTTGGCTGATGCAGAGGCGACGTGCTGGGCACAAAGTTGATTGATGCTGGCGCTCCATTTGGAAAGCTGTGGCGCCCTAGCTCCAAGGTGCAAGCGTCGCCGAAATCAAGAATGATAGGCGCGACACGGGGGTCCAGATCAGCTGTGAGTCACGAGTCTAGACGCTCGTGTTGCGCCGTTTGCGACTTTTGGACGTCAAAGTAAGGCTTACGTTTCATTCACCTTCGCCAACACTTCGCTCTCGCCCCTTGTCGACACTGGCATAGCCAGTACAACACAATCGTGAATGCATGGGCCCAAGGCTCGGCTTGCCCAGCCTGCCAGTCAACACGCTAGGCGGTGCGACGCACCCTCGCGTAGAACGCATCCGGCTACCGCGGTCCTCGATCAAGGCGCGACGCCTGCTCAAAGAGGCGCTTGGGACGCCATATTGACTACCGCGACGTTGGGCGTGCGCGTGGAACGCGGTGATGAAGATTCATCATCGTGGTAGACTCTTGCGTTCCTGACAACACCGCGTCGGACCCAAAGTGGACTCGCGAGTGTTTATAACGCGTCTCTGCCCCATTCATGTCCACGCAAAAGCTTCCCCCTTTCCCTACACTTTGCAACGCTTCATGCCATCACTTTCCTCGGACTATTTATACGCTGCTACTAGCTGCTGGTCAGCTCGCTGCTCTGCACAACAGCATCCCTCGCCAAAGTATCAAAGAGACGCCGGTCGTCGCTCTTCTTTGGGCGTACCTATCACATCTCACAAGCACGCATTCATCGCAAGGAGCTGGTCTCTTTTTCACTCTACACCTCTCTGTGTACGCTTCATTGCGTCGCCAGACCACACTCGGTCTTTCAAGCCGAATATGCGAGGCACTGGTTTTTGGGCCTTGAGCACATTAGCGCTCTTGTGAGTATATTTCCTCTCAGACGCGAATACCAAGAGCGTTGGGCTGAACTTTTGGATCTACTGTTCTCATACTGCCACAGCGCATCTACGCAGACTCCATGCACAGCTGCTCCGGTGCCGACATCCGAGACAGTGCTCAATGACCGCCATGCTGCCAATCATGATTCACAAAACCCGCTCGGGCTACAAAGACGCGCGCTCCCAGCCCTTGGCGGACCCGTCGGGACAGGCTTGATGGGACTCTCTTTCCTACCCATGTTCATGCACCACGGAGGCGGCAAAGCGGAAGCAGCGCCAACGACCATCAATCCGAGCACGTTCGACGTGAAAAAGGAGCTGGAATTCGGTCTGACGGTCAACAAGTGGAGAGCTAAAGCTGCTGCTGCGCAACAAGCTGCTGCAGACAAGGCGCAAGCGCTCGGATCCGAGCCTGCGCCAGCTCCGGTCAAGAAGAAGGCGCAAGCAAAGCAACCTGAACATGCGCCCGCACTTGCGAAGGAGCCTTCTCCAGCGCCTAGCAAACTTCCAAGTGGACGGCTGAGAAGGAGAAGCGGGTCGAACAGGGAGCTTGAAAGTGCTATCGTGGAGCGATCGAGCGTCGTCAGAACTGGGAGCACTCCGGTGCGTGAAGCGCCGGCTTGAGAAGTTTGCAAGTCAAATGTGTGGAAGGGTCTGCTGACAAAGGTGCGGCTTTTAACCCCCCCCCCCACCCCCCCTTCTTTTTTGTTTCCCTATTTGTGTCTTACGTGCTACGCTGGTCTTACACACGGCACGACGTCATCGAATTCTTTTCTGTTTTGCTTCCAACACTGACTTTCATCGATCGATCGATCGATCGATCCGTGCGTCATTCGATGCGGCCCTCGACTTTTGCGGTCTGCGCTGCAACTTTGCTTCGATCGACGCATCCCGTCACTTTGGCCGGTCGACCCCGGTACTGATTGCAGCCGGCTGCGCTCGATCGGCGTCTAGTTGGAGGCACCGCTGGTGTGGTCATTGGCGGACTTACGCTGGTACCCACTTTCATAGATGGTGTCAAAGGACTTGCAGATGCTGGCAAACATGGCACGGAGGGTGGGGCACTACCCGGCGGACAGACTCCCGTTGACCCCAACCTCGCCAAAGCGCAAGTACAAGCGACCAAGGCGGCGGTAGAAAGGCAAAAAGCTGCCGTTGCCAAGATCAAGCACGAGGAATTTGTTTCTGAGGCCAAAGCGTTCAATGCGGATGCGGACTTTAAGAAGACGATTGTGGACAACGGAGCGATAGTTAGGCAGAACAGAGGTCGCGTCACCGTGCCAAAGTGGTACAATAAGCTGGATTACAGCAATGCTGGCCAGCATATAAAGATTCCAAAACTCCGCTGAGAACTTTGCCTTGTTGTACAGCCCTCTGCTCGGAATTCTTTGCCCTCTCTGCCTCTTGTTCCCTCACACTTCTGCCGAGCTAGCTTTGGTGGCCATACCAAAGATCGAGCGCGTGGCTCACCATCTGCAATTGATGCAGTCCATCCGGGCCCTATCGATCGTCGCTATCGATCGTCGCTCGCGCAGAAGAGCAGGAAGATGATCGCGATTGCCGGCTTGCGTCCAGCGATCTGACCCCCAACGGTGTGACGGCCGTCCCTCGAAAGCGCAGACGATCTCTGGGCCTCGTATCTCGTAGGCTGATGCGCCTAAAGTTGTCGGAAATGTTTCGTTCGCGCATGCACAAGACCCTTGCTCGCGACACGTACGACGATCGATGCTCGAAAGGCGCTCCTATCCTTGACATTCCGGCTTGCGATTGACTGCGCTGCAGCGCTGCAAGGTTCACATCGCACAGCACACGGCATCGGATTCGAGTGTGGATCTTTGAACGCTAAAGACTCGAGGTTTGGGGACGCGGACGAGGTGGCTGCATTTGATGATGCAAGAGCATCACACAAGGATTGGGGAGGGATTGGATCGTTCTGTCGGAGGTAGATGGGACGCAACTGCGGAAGGAGTTGGTTTTCTCTGAGTAGTGTGGTGTGGGATGGACGATGGGCACGAGTCACGAGTGGTGCGCCTCGCCTCGCCTCGCCTGTCCGGTTGCCAGGAAGATGGTTGGTGTGCTGGATGGTTCAGCTCGCAAGCAATCTCAAGAGCCCTATTTAGCGCGAAACTTGTCTTGGAGGCTTGAAATGGAATATCCACGTAGAGAGCGACTGCTCGATGATCATGGCGGAGCGGATCTTCTCAGGCCTCGAGTGGAGTGTCGTCCCTCGCACCAGCTGAGGGACTGTCAAGATGGGCTTTCTTCTCTGCCATACGCTTCAGAAGGTCCCCTTCGAGGTCGACAATCTGGTCGCTGATGCCTTGCACAGTGCGTAGCGTCGTATCGAGGAGCGTAATGTCCTTGTTAGTGGCTGCTGAGCAAGGAGGGGTTGGGCATCCGCACTTGTAGCAGGGAGGCGGATCCTCTTGATGAATGGCAAGCGAAATGTCAGAAAGTGCATCTCCGTATCGTAGGGCTTTACCTTGAGACTCTCTCTCCTCCACGATTGCTTCGTCTTCATTGATCATGACGTCGCGAGGATGGATGATGCGCGTATCCTCGGTGCGCTCGTCCAAAGCCGAGCTGAAAACGCTCTGATGAAGTTCGCCTCTGTTGCAAGGTGGTCTGGGGCAGCCGCACGTAAAGCAGAACGTAGGATGACGCTTGTGGAGAAAGTAGTGAAGGCCTGTGAGGAGATGCGAGGTATCGAAAGTCGGTCAGACAAGCCCATTGCACACGCTCCCCTAAATTTCTCACCGTCGAGGCGCATCATGTCTTTGGAGGAAGAAGACGGCACGCAGAGCACCGGCTTCAGCTCTTGTGTTGCGAACATGAGCAGGGCAAAAAGGAGAAAAGCTTTGAATATCGACAACATGATGATATGGGCAGTCGATGAAGTCTCTGAAAAGGGTGTCGGTGATGCGTAGCGTATGGCCTGTGTGACCACTGTGCGGCGGAGAGAACCCACTTTGACGTTCACTCTTATAGCTGTCCACTCTGGAGTTGAGAGGATGGATGCCCTCCTTAGCTGCTCATTTAGTGACCCAAAACCGAGGAGATGTCGCCAATGATCAAGTCACAAACATCTCGAGTCTCACATGCATTTCGAGATCTCACGGCGCATTTCGAATCCACACAATACGACGGATCCGCAACGGCTTTGCACTTCGATTCCAGCAGCTCGCTACACCGGGTACTCGTATGTATCAACGCACATTGCACCCTCGAAATGTGAATGGCAGCGGGTCGTCTCGATCGCAAGGTGTTCGACTCGTCTTTGAGCCTCTTTGTTGGATCGATAGAGTGCCGGACGATGGAGCCGCACTGCGAGTCACCGATGGCTGATCGTGGAAGATTCTCATTCAGTGATTTCATGCTTCGATCATTCCCAAGTCATCGGTATTTGCGTCAGGATTCGAGGGGGCGTGGTGGCGCAAGAGCGGGTCAGCATTATTCATTTACAGGTAGATATGAAGGCTTGAATCGATGTGGACGGTAGTCAGAGCTGAATGAAGTTCGTCACTGAGACAAGACTCACACTGACGTCAAACCTTCCGCAAAGGGGCGGATCCTATACAGGCATTGAAAGCGCTTTCTATGCCTCCCGAGTCGCACTTTATACCCTCAAATCAGAGTCAAGAATGTTCCTCTTTCGCATTCCTCGGTCCCTAAACACGTACGCCAGCAGCAACTCAAACGTTGTTTCACAATCTGAATCAGAATTAGGAATTGAATCTTAAATGTGCTTGCTTGACGGATCTGCGCTGCGAAATTTCTCATTGACCTGCTCTGATTAGTCTAGGCATGGTGCGGCCCTTCTTGATGCGCCCTCGTCATGCAAGAGCCGAGACTCGCAATTTTCTTCTGAGACCTGATCTGGCGGTGCGAGACAGCAATACACGATGATGCGCATCCACTGAGACCTGCTTGATCATCGCGCCCAAACGCCGAACGAGCGTGTCTTGGAAGTCACAATCAAGACGAAGGAGAATGTGAATGATTCAGAACAAATTGATGGCAAGCTAGTAGTAGCCGAGCAATGACGGCTTTTGTGCATATACACGAGGTCATATGTTTCAGTCATGCACGAGTGCAGCTTTACCGTGGGTTCTTGCTTCGCTGTGGACATGACGCCTTGATTTACACGTTTGTATTTGATATATCCTGCCATCCAAGATCGTCCGCCGTAGCATTGAGGCTCCCTCGCGCTTGCACTCATGCTCAGACTGGTTGCATTCGATGATCAACGATTCGATATAGAGGATTGCGATTAAGATTATGATGTCGATGTAAGCAGCTTCGTATTCATGTATTCTTGATTGTTTTCGTGCTTCCGAGTCTTGAGTTTGAGTGCATATATACAGCTCACGACATCCCGGACGAAGCTGTGCGTGCCCACACGGGGAGCAGATTTTCCTGGGCCGGTTGCAAAGTGAGCGTCTGAGATGCTCGTCGCTGTTGTAGAGGCAGCATGGTGATCAGCGTGTTGGCGTGCTTGCGGTTTCCAGTCGCGCTCACGCTCAGAATGGATGGATGGATGGATGGATGGATGGATGGATGGGACATTCCTGACTGTGACTGCCCTCAAATCTCGTCACATATGTGTAGTCACAGTCAATCTCGAGGGTTGCAATCAAAGCTGGAAATGAAAGTGGACGGCGACGCGGGGAGTCGTCGCTCTGACTCTCTGTCTATATCTATACGGGCTGCAAATTGGCTTCATTTACGGTAAGCCACGCACTCGAACTTCCCGAATTCGAATCCGCCTGCGTGCGCATCCAAGATTCGTGACTTGCAGAAAGGCTCTTGATATGAGCCTGTCACAGTGTCACCCCCTGCTCCGTCTGCTATAGCTGCAGCAGCTGCACGGTGTCTTGACGACATGAGCCCCTGCGAAAAGAGCACGACTGTGCAAGACTTCCTGACGCATCGCAGCGCACGCCTACTGTGTCGCCGACTATCAAGGCCACATATCTCACAAAGTCGACGCAACAGCCAGACACGCTCATTTGCTTCAGTCGAAAGCAAGTACCACGGGCTCGGTGCGGGTTTTTCAGTCACGATTGCTGGCAGCGCTTCGGTAAGAGCGTGGTCATGCTCTGTGGCTGGCGTGTAGGGACCGACCGACGGTGGGGCAGTCAAATGGCTTGGGACAAAGAGAAAAGAGTAGTTATTGTATTCATTGATTGCCCATACCGGGCCTTCGAGAAGCACGAAGATGAAGCGGGGTGTGTGAGAAGTTCAGCGGGCTGCTACTCTTGACTTTGGCGAACGACGTGATTCAAAGTCCTCGCGGTACGTGGGACGTTTCGACGGGGCAGACGTACGGTTTGCATGGTGTCAGCATGCCATCTCGATATTCGAAATCCGAATGAGAGCTCAATTTTGTGCTTCGATATCAATTAACATCTCTTCGATTCGAGCGCGTCGGCGGCAGAGCATACATACCCTGGGCAGGCAATGCCTATGCCTCGTGAAGTCGTCTCGAGAGTCCTTCGAAGCGTAGTTTCTCATCTTTTGTATGTCTGGCATGTGCACGCTTGAACCTTCGCAGCAGGACGTCCAAGTCGTGAAACGTCGCGTCCGCATGCGAGGATTTGAATGCAATCGAATCGCGAATCGATCCCCTCCGCTCGACTGGAGCCGAATTCTTGAGTTTGTCGACTCAAGTCTGGTCGTTGTTGATGGAGGCACGTGCTGGTGCGCCTAAGCAGTGCATGCCACTGTACTACTGCCCTTTGCACTGTGGACATCCCGTTCGATCGATATACAATCATAAAGTGAATGATGCAGTTCGTGATAGAGTGGTCACGAGTGTAGGCTTCTATTTGATGTACATGTGCTCGTGGAGGCTTCGTAGGCCACTTTGACCGTAACACGCGATCACATCCTTGTCGTTGAACGCGCACACGTCCGTCACGCGTTCGTTCAGGGCAAGCGAGCGACCAGCAGCATGCATCACGTGACGCGCTAGCGGGGGGAAAACAGCAACATCATCCACGATCCATGCATGCACCTGGGATGGTTGCGTGCCACTCTCGACTCAAAACTCAGTCGTGGGTAACTCGTGACCAGTCACGAGTGCTCGAGACTTGATTCAGATTGTCCGCATCACTTCCACGCAATGCCTCAGCTTTTCCGCCTTCAAAGATCTTTCTATCCTGCGACGACGCCTTGCAAGCTCAACGTGAGCTCGAGCGTAGTGGCCGCTCATTCGTCCACTGACATATCAGCTCAGCTCAGCTCAGCTCAGCTCAGCTCAGCTCAGCCTGGCCTCATCCTCAACCTCCACCCTCGACGACCTCCTCCTCCTTCTCTTGCACCATCTCATCAAGGCGCTCACCCGCAACCCCCTTCTCGCACTCGCGATCATGTCCAGCAACAGCAGCAGCAGCAATGCGACGCTTCGACGTTGGGTGTCTGACCACTCCATGTCCCTCTTCGGTCTATCCGATTCCTCCATGATCGACTACCTTCTGCTAACAGCCACTCAAAGCTCTTCCCTCTCCGCACTCTCCTCTTCCCTCTCTTCATTGGGCTTGCCCGACAATCTGGAAGGTCAAGCATTCGTCAAGGGTTTGTGGCAACGTGCGGATCGACCGGCCTCGGCCGTCGCTTCCATCCAGACCCCCTCTGCGTCTGCTAGCACCGCTGCGCTGCCTATGCAACGAGAGAGACAGAGATATGGTTTGTTGCTGGACGATGCCGATGAGATGGAAAGTCTGTCTATCAAGCCTGAAAAGCGCAAAAAGAAAAAGGCTCGACTGGCGGCAGCGACAGCAGACCAAGGAGAAGAAGACGTGGAGCGAGGAAGGAAGCGCGGACGAGAAGAGGCAGCGGGATCAGAAGAAGAGTCGGAAGATGTTCGATTGGAAAAGGCGCGATTGCAAGATGCGCAGGAGCGGGACGAATTCAGTCGACGTATGCGGGAGCGCGATAGCGGGTCATCGAGCAGCAAGCGATTGATCGAGGATCGATCATCCAAATCCAATCCCGAAATAGAAGCTCGTCGATTATTGGCTGAAGATGCGGGTGCGCGTCGCTTAGCCATGCCCGATCTGCGTCAACGTTCTCGTCAGGAATATTTGGCAAAGCGCAGCGTTCAGCAGTTGGAATTGTTGCGCATGGAAGTGGCGGATGAGGAGAGGTATCTGCGCGGTATCAAGGCGACAAAGAGGGAGAGGAGAGAGCTGGAATACAAGAAGGAGGTGCTCAGGATTGCGGAAGAGAGGGCGGGAATCGATGAGGATGAGGACAAGTACGTGATGCCCGAGGATTACATTACCGAAAAGGGAAGATTGGACAGCAAGAAGAAGGAACAAGCTCTGTATCAGAGGTGTGAGTGCGATGGATCAAGCCGCAGCGTCGCGTCGCGTCGCGCATACAACTCACACGCGCCCTCTCTCTCTCTCTCTCTCTCTCTCCCGCGCATCGCCACAGACGAAGATTCGCGCAACGAGCGATTGGCGCAAAAGAATCACATCACAGACGTGGACCTCTTTGAGCGGGAGCAGATTGAAAAGTCTCGCATCGCACCGTTGCGCGCAGGAGATGGCGGTATAGCAGGAACGACGTTGGCACAAGCAGAGGAAGAAGAAGCGTACGAGTACGTGTTCGACGATTCTCAACGCATTGAATTCCTCATGGATTCTCCCGAGAAATTGGCGGACGCTTTCGCATCCCTCTCCTCCAAAGATGCCGCTTTGCAAGCTCAGATCAAAGAAGCCGAAGCTCGAGTCTCGTCGATCGAGCAGGTGAGAAAATCCTTGCCCGTCTATGCGCTTCGAGAGGAATTGCTGGACGCCATTGCGGGCAATCAGGTGCTGATCGTGGTGGGCGAGACGGGTAGCGGAAAGACGACGCAGTTGCCCCAATTTTTGCACGAGGCGGGATACACAAAGGATGGGATGAAGGTGGGATGCACGCAACCTAGACGTGTGGCTGCCATGAGCGTAGCGGCTAGGGTTGCCGAAGAGATGGGGGTGAGGTTGGGCAGGGAATGCGGATACAGGTGAGTCTTGTTGTCTCTGCTACGATCCCTTTTCCTGCTCTCACCCGACCCCATCATCCTCTCCACGCCGACACGCGCGCCACAGCATCCGCTTCGAAGATTGCACGTCGGACGTGACCGTGCTGAAATACATGACGGACGGTATGCTCCTTCGAGAATTCCTCACCGAACCGGATTTGGCAGGCTACTCGGCGCTGATCATCGACGAAGCGCACGAAAGAACCCTCTCTACGGATATCCTCTTTGGACTGGTCAAGGATGTGGCTAGGTTCAGACCGGATCTCAAATTGATCATCAGCAGCGCTACCATCAATGCAGATAAGTTCAGCGAGTTCTTTGACGATGCGCCAATCTTTTTCGGTGAGTCGTGGTGGATGCAGGACGCATTTGCACGCTGCATGTTGTTGATCGCGTTTCCAATTCTCCCTGTGCATGGACGGGTTTACAGTACCCGGTCGACGCTTCCCCGTAGACATTCACTACACCTCTCAACCCGAAGCCAACTACCTTCACGCGGCCATAACCACCGTCTTTCAGATCCACACGACGCAACCTGCAGGCGACATTTTGGTCTTTCTGACCGGTCAAGACGAGATCGATGTGGCCATGGAGAATCTGCAAGAGACTTCCAGAGCATTGGGGAACAAGATTGGCGAACTGATCGTCTGTCCTATCTATGCTAATCTGCCTAGCGAAATGCAAGCGAAAATCTTTGAGCCCACTCCGAAGGGCGCTAGAAAGGTACGCGTGCTTCAGAGCGGCCCGACTTTCATGCGGACGTGTTGTGTAGGGTGCTGACACTCTGCCCGTCCACGTGAATGCGCCCCACTCGATAGGTCGTGCTGGCTACGAACATCGCAGAAACTTCCATCACCATCGATGGAGTCGTCTTTGTCATCGACCCCGGCTTCGTCAAGCAAAATTCTTACAATCCCAGGACCGGCATGTCCTCTTTGACCGTCGTGCCGGTGAGTGGCTCAGCTCTGCGTGCGGAATTCCGATTACGTGCTACAGACTGTTGTTGATGCCTTGATCTCTGTGCATCAAATTCTTGCCCGCATCCCTTCCCTCTTCATAGTGCTCTCGAGCCTCGGCAGATCAAAGAGCGGGCAGAGCAGGTCGTGTGGGACCAGGCAAAGCTTTCCGACTCTTCACAAAGTGGGCGTTCGAGAACGAGATGGAAGCGCACACGACGCCGGAGATTCAGCGTACCAATCTGGCCAACGTGGTTCTGCTGCTCAAATCTGTCGGCATCGACGATTTGTACAACTTTGACTTTTTAGATCCGCCGCCAACGGACACGTTGATGCGGTCTTTTGAACTGCTGTACGCTCTAGGCTCCTTCAACGATCGAGGAGAGCTGACGAAATTGGGAAGGAGACAGGCTGAATTTCCAATCGATCCCGCACTGAGCAAAGCTATACTTGCCAGCGAGACGTTTGGATGCACAGACGAAGTGCTCTCCATCGTTTCCATGCTTCAAGAATCCTCCTCCATCTTTTTTCGTCCAAAGGAGAAGAAGTTGCATGCGGACAAGGCTAGGGCCAGTTTTGTTCGTGCGGGAGGAGATCACTTTACGCTCTTGAACATTTGGGAGCAGTGGGTCGAATCCGGATACTCTTTCAGCTTTTGCATGGAAAATTTCGTTCAACCCAAAGTGCTCAACAGGGTTCGAGATATCAGGGATCAGCTGGCCCAATTGGCCGAGAGGGCAGAAGTCGTCTTGCAGAGCAACAAGGATTCCAGCGATGTCACGCCTATTCAGAAAGCCCTGCTTAGCGGCTTTTTCATGAATACCGCCACGATTCAAAAAGGAGGCGAAAGCTATCGAGCTATCAAGCAGGCCGCTACCGTTCATATACGTGAGTATCGAAGCGGCCTTATTCCTTCGTGAGCCCAAAAAGAAACGCTTCCAAGCTGAATCTGAGCATGACACTTCCTTCGATCATCTTTTGCTCCAAATTGTTATCATGATCATTTGCTACGCGTTTGCAATCCCGCCACAGATCCGAGTTCGTGTCTTTTCAAACAAATTCCACCGTCCAAGTTCCTCCTCTACTACGAACTTGGTAAGTCGAGTCGAGTCCTCCTCTTCTTTCTTGTCATCTTTGCATTTCGTCTCAAAATACTCGCTTTTGCCCGCCCCCCCCCCCTCCTTCTCTCCAGTCGAAACGTCGCGCAATTATATGCGACAGTGCATGGAGGTCAAGCCGGAATGGATCATGCAGGTCGCACCGCACGCTTTCACAAAGGCCGAGATTGCGGGGACGGACAAGAAAAAGGATGCAAAGGCTGCAGGAATGACGGAAGTCGGAAACGGAGCGCTGGATGGGCAGAGAAAGATGCCAAAAGGTGCTGGAGCTAGTAGAGAAGCTGTGGGACATTGAAGTTTGATGGTACAGGATGATTTTTGATACTTGTAGTATACAAAGAAAATGCAAGGTAGTTTCGTCGTGTCGATCCCACACAAAAACGTTTCGCGTCTCTCTTCTTGCCTCATTGCCCGCGCTTGTCGCGAAAAAAGGCACCAGTAGCAGCTATGGACGGTCCGAATCGATCAAACGTCCTGGTCGAGTCTCGAATCCCTTTTCATGGATCAGGAGGTCGGCAAATATGAGAGAGCGGAGTGAAGGAGTGCTGCGTCAGCGTAATGTCGGCAAGAGACGCGCAAGGAGGCGAGATGAGTGGGGGCCAAAAGAAGGGACTGACAACCTGGTAGACGGGCGCGTATATCCGCACGAGCGAATCGCTTGTCGAGCAGGATCAGAGCGGCCTAAGGAAGAGCAAGAGAGAGGGGGGTTTGGGTCAGCGAAAAGTCCAGAGGGAGCAAGACGTCCTCGAAGAGGCCGCAGGCGCAACACGAGCTCACATAATCGTTCTGGTGACGTATCGCTCTGCCTGCGATCACAAGAGCGTGGGCGCATCAGCGTCGGATCCCTCTGCCGTCATAGCGCCGGGAGCGAATCAGCACGCATGCTTACCGATGGATTGATTGACGGCTTTCATGCACAGATTAATGTACAGTTCTTGGCCCTGTTCGGCGAGCATGACAAGGGATCAGCGAATGACCAGACCGACACGCTAGCAATCACCCGCGAGCCTGTCGTCCATTTCACTCACGGCATCCTTCTCTGTGGACGCTAAGTCCAGTGATGAAGTCTTGGCCAAAGTTCGTACATAGCTGCAGGAAATTTTGGAGCATGTCCAGTTAGCATCCCGATCAAATCGCCGGCTCTTGGCAATGCCCTGTTCAGATGCACGACCCCGCTCGCTCCTGAAGAGCCGCCAGCTCGACTCACTTCATGCGCTCCTTGAGCTCCACACTTGCAGCATTGGCAAAGGGCATGCCGACCATGATGACCGCTCTAGCCAATCTGTCCGAAAAATTGATTCCCTCTGAAAGTTTCGCGCCCACCACGGCCAGCAGCATGGAGCCCGTCCTTGCCGGTACGCCCTGCTTGAGCGAGGCCAATGACGGTTGCAACTATGAGAATGAGTACTTGTCGACCGCCAGTACCATGTCGCTCGTTTCATCCTGTAAACAGTCGACGTACTCACCCCAGTCGGGATTTGGTCCGCCGCATCGATCGCCGCTCTGTACTCTTCAAGCAACCGATCCACATCCGTCGCATTCTTCGGTTCAAAGAAGATCTATCAAGGCATGTCTGGGGTGAGTCGACAAATTGACTGCCTTGAACGGCATCCTATCCTCTCCTTGCAAAGATCAAGTTGTAACGAGAGCGCACCGCTCACCTTCTTTTTGTTGCCCAATCTATTCAGCGCCCCACTCTCTTTCCACCTTCGCGTCGCGCTTTCCAAAAAGGCGTAGCTGGGCAAGAAGACGACAAGGCCATGCGGTACGATGTTGCAGTAGTTGGAAAGAGCACTGGCTAAATCGTCCAGCTGAATGAGTTGGGCAAATGCAAGTGAGGAGGTATCGAATGGCCATCCAGGGAGGACGAAAAGGCATCGCAACATCGAGCGAGGCAAATCGAGAAGTAGATGGTTGAGTCTTGTCCAAAACGTGGTTCATTCTAAGACTTTTAAGATGCCTTATGATGTGACTCACAACGTTGATGTCGCCCCTAGACTCATACTTGAATTCGAATGTTGTGCCTCTAGGTCCGCTAGGCACGATGGCCGCGAGCAAGTTCCGGGCGGGGATGATATGTCCGCAGCTGAATCTGTGAAATCTTTGCGGGTCGATCTGCGGAAAGAGCTGTGTGGTAAAGTCTGAGATCTAAGCAGCGCCAAAGGCAGCAGTCAAGAGAGGCTTTAGCTTTGCAAGTCGATGATAAGCATACCTTGGCCTTCGTGTACAGACCGAAATGGACACTCACAGGCTCCATCGTTCCTCCAGCAAGAATGACCGATCTGGCCTTTTCAAGAATAGGTTTAAATGCTTCTTGAGGGTTGAGTAGCTGGTACCGCAGATGGACCACGCTCTCTTCATCCTGCTCCGAACCTCGCTGCCTCTGACGCAAAGCAGCGCTCGCGCTCGCCGCACCGACTCCGTGGGGTCTGTCTGACGTTCCGGAGTGCACGGCAAATGCCGCTTCACGTTGGATCTCTTCGATCGAAATGAAGACCCTTCCATCTTCGTTGCTGTTTGAGAGGGCGAGTATGAACGACTGAATGGCGTGCATGCAGCTGATTGCGCTGCGAGCCGTTCGTCCCTCCGCATTGCCCGCTCGAGCTTTCATGGCTTGTTTATCTGCATACCCGCTGACCTGGTCGTGATGCGAATGAAGACTGGGAGAGTTAGCGCCCCTTTCCTACAAGTCGAGGCAAATTGAGGCAGTCCAGGGAAGGATCGCGCGCGAAAGAAGCTGAAATTCGCGCATCAGCATCACCAATCAGCTCACCTTTCTAGCAATCTGAGATTGTCTCAGATGAGCGTGCAAAGCGACGAGATTGATCTGGTCGAGGGTTCCTCCAATTCTCTTCATCACTTCAGCGCCTTTCAACATCTGCTCCTGCTTTCCGCCCTCTTTCCCACTCTTTGCTCTGCCTGCCCATTCGCGCGCAAACTTGAGCAGAGCTTCAATGACGGTTCTGAATTCCCTCAGTCTGACCTCGTTGACGCCCTTGAGTCTCGATGCGAATTTCTCGAGGTACGTTTGGATCTGCTCCTTTGCCACGCGTAGCATAGCCTCATCCACGTGTACCTTACCTCCCTCCAACACCGTATCGATGACATTGTGCGCCTCATCCAGCACCACCACTGCCCCGTCCAAACTCGTGCCCAGAGTTTCTCTCGAAGTCTGGCTGAGCAGCAAATTGTAAGGCAAAGCCACCAACTGGGCGGTCCGTGCAGCTGCGCGCGATGCGTAGTAGGGACACACGCCCATCTCTTTGCCCAGCACAACCAAATCTTCCAAGTCCGAGACGCGCGAAAAGGCTCGATCGCGATAATCCAGAATCTGCGATCGGCCTTGCGCATCCTGTGCAGGCAGGTATTCGCAGCGCTTTTTGCCTTTGCCTGCTTGCGTAGTGAGTGAGTGAGTGAGTGAGCGAGTGAGTGGGTGGGTGAGTCAGTAAGTGAGTGAGTGAGTGGGTGGGTGAGTGGGTGAGCGAGCATGTGAGCGAGTGAGCCGGTCGAGCAATGCAGCGATGCAGAGGTGGAAGAGGGAGATGTGAAGACGACGTCAATCGCAGTAGCCACAACGCCGCGCACATCAGCGGGTCGCAGCACTGGTGCGCGTACGCACCCTTTGCCAGATCCCTGCACTTTTCGTTCATGGCCTCCATGCCCTTTGTCTCTCCCGTACGTATGACCTCTTCATTGATGCACATCTGTTTCCTGCTAGCCAAACAGACGCATCTCGTATTCTCCTCTTTCACCCGCTCCTGCCGCTCGTCTCGCTTCTCCTCGCTTTCCATCCAATCCTTTCCGAACTTCGTCTTCTTGACCTCTGCCACGAATTGCATCAACTGCGAGTGCGTCCTACTAGCATAAAACACTTGCGGCAGCGTAGCAGGTTCATCTTCATCCTCCTCCTTCATCGCGGATCCCCAGGTCGGACCTCCCTTGCGCGCCGATGATGATCCACTGGCACCAGCTCGTAGTTGAGCCAAGAGCGCTTGGACTTCGGAAGAGAGAAAGGCAGAATCGTCGGATGGGATCGGACGAGATGTTTCGTCTCCTGAACCGCTGGAGAGCAGGTAGGAATCCGATTCGAATTCGGATGCGGCGTCGCTCGTCGTCGTCGTCGTCGTGCGCTGCGAGGGTGAGAGGAAGACTCGAAGGCGTGAGCCAAGTGCAGTTCCACGTCACCGGAATGCGACGCTGCACCTGCACCTGCACCTGCACCTCACTCACTCGCTTCTTCTTTTTGTTCCACTTTGCAGCACTCTTCCTCTCCATCGCCATTGAGGAATTCTTTTCCTTCTGCTGCGCTTGCCGCGCTCTAGCTATCCTCTGCCTCAACTCCACCTGACCCCTCTGCTCGTCCGCTCTCGCACGGGCTTGAGCGTGCGCTCGCACCCAGTCCGGCTCAGCATCATCAGCGGCGCTGCTGGATGTGATGCTGGCTGTCGAGGTGGATGCTGGATGTGAGGGGTCGCAAAGCAGAGGAGCATGAGCATGAGGGCCCTTCACCCTTCACCCGCGCACGCTCGCACGCCCACACGCACACACGCATACACGCGCACGAGGACACCGATACTCACCAAGCTCACGCGCCTTCGGACCCTCCAGCACACCCAACGAACCTCTCTGTCCATTCCTCTCAAGCCAAGTGAGCGTCGCGCAGATCAAGCTCAAGCTTTTGCCCGTGCCCGTAGGACTTTCCAGCACCGCCACTTTACCCTGTTCCGCGCATTCGAAAATGTTTCGCATGAGGTCCAACTGGATGGGATAAGCTTGCGGATAGGGGAACGAAAATTCTCGAGAGAGCGACGTGGCGCTCGAGCTGGAGGGTGTGCGGAGGGAGAGGTGAGACGCCTTGGAAGTGCCATCATCGCGGGAGAGCATCGAGTTGCTGGTGCTGCGCTCAGGCTGGGAGTGGGAGTCGAGGAGAGACTGGCTTGCGTGAGCTCTCTTCTGCCCTGCTCCCGAGCCCGCTTCTTCTCTCCCGCTCAGCTCCATCGTCATGCTGAACGCATACAGATGATCCAGATCGGTTTGCGGTTTGCGTGCGTTACGTGGATGTGGTTGTGAATTTGGGCGAGCAGGGCGATGAGGTGTGAAGGCGTGCCGTGCCGTGCCGTGCCGTTGATGAGGAGGGCCGAGGAAGGGTCAGGCGATTCATAGAGCGGCCGAGCCCGAGAAGCACGCACGACTGTGACTCGCACTCGAGCTCGCACTCACGACTCGACGGTATTCATCAGGGTGAGGGTGACTGACGACGACAAGACGTGTAGCCGTACACCGACCGCTCTGTGACATCCAGCCGCTCCCTCGCATCGTGGAAGGGGATGGGCGGGCAGTCGAGAGTCGAGAGTCAAAAGTGAAGCTGCACGAACTGCAGTCACGAGTTCATCCAGTCACGCTTTGGCGCGTACGTCGCGCGTCGCGTTTTGCCCAAAGGCTCCGCGGACATCCGCCAGCAGTCATCAAAACGAACAGTCACGTGAGTGTCGTGATGGAGATGCATTTGATTCAGAATTGAATTCAGAAGAGGTCGGTCGGCAGGCAATATTCTAGACATTCGTGATTTGTGTGTGTTTCGACCGTCTAAAGCGACACCCCCCCAACACGACCCGCGCGACGCCCGCGATTCGGAGCGGGTGTGCTTGCTGCTTTGATCGGCCTTATGTACAGGCGCAGCGAGATCCTGTTCTGCCTTTGCGTGCGAGGCATCCGATAGGATAGTTGCACTATAAGAAGCGTGAAACGAAGAAGAAGCAGTTGGAAGAACAAAAAGAATGAAAATGAAAATGAAAATGAACGGCG
Organism: Ceraceosorus guamensis; assembly: GCF_003144195.1. Taxonomy (NCBI): domain Eukaryota; kingdom Fungi; phylum Basidiomycota; class Exobasidiomycetes; order Ceraceosorales; family Ceraceosoraceae; genus Ceraceosorus; species Ceraceosorus guamensis. The sequence goes on from NW_020290053.1 coordinate 107,862, forward strand.
GTAAGTGTCGAAGGGGGTGATGAGAGCGACGACTGCTTTACAATCGTGAATCATGAATCGCTTGCGCGGCGGTGCTTTTTGGAGGATCGTCGGTCAAGACCTGCGCGACACTGCTACACAACAAAAGTCCAGCGAATGTGTTTCATGTTACGCTTCATCCTCAGCACTTTGCCTATTTCGTAAGATGTCCGGCCTCACCAAAGTCCAGTCGCAAGTCACAGTGTGTTTCTCTCCGATGAGCCGTTCGCAAAGCACCAAAACGAAGGGTATTCACGGATGACGGTGTAGACGTGCGCTCGGCTTCAACGCACCGTGTGCAAAGCGTGTCTCTCCATTGCGGGCAATCAGAGCAGCGCGGGCCCCGCTATATTCGTGGAACAATTTACACGTCAGATGTAATGATCCATGCCGCGCTTCTGCTATCCCTTCAGACGGGCTTGACTTTTTCATCGCTACGAGCGCGGATCAAGGTTCTGTCGATGCGCGCGCGGCGATCGACCGTGTCGCGAACTATCGCAAAGCGCAGGCATTGACGGGCAGGTGAGCGGGACTCTCACAATCACGAACGAATGGAGCGCATGCCACATTGGCCATGGGAATTTGCGCAAATTTATGCGCCGACTACGACAATCACACTATTCATGCTAACAAGCAAAACAGAGAGAAGAATGGTCATCGTTCAAAAAGTGTCGTCAAGAAGATCTGGTCGAACAAGATGAGGGGTGTAGGGGTGAGAAAGATGGCATGCGATTGAAAGGTGCGAGGGGGTTGCGGTGAGTAGGGGTGCGGATGGAATTAGGTTTGGTGGATGGATTGTAAAAGGATTACAAATGCAGAAGAATGGTGTAAAGATTCAAGACTGTCCGATCGAATGAAGCGAGCGGAGGGGGGATGCCATCGAGTGATGGACGAGTCGAGGAGGTTGATCCCTCTTCTCTCTCTTATCGTCTCTCTCTCTGGTCTTCTGCCTGGTCCCGTGGAGCGGCCTTGTGTCAGAAGATGAAAAGTGAAACTCTATCTCTGCCCCTGCGCGTAGTCGTGATCGACCCGCTTAGTTGATGGGGAGAGGAGTGCAGCCGACCTGGACGAGGCCGTTGTGACGCTCGCCAGTGCAGCAGACGGGCTATGAGAGAGCAGGTTGAGAAGGGTGTGATCAACAGGTGTCATTCTGGAAGGAAACAGAGCTCGATCGCTCTCAAGTGTCACTCACGGTCTGCTTGCACTGGTTGTCAACGTTGGCAGCAGCGCCAATGATGTTGATGGGGATCTTTTGGCAAGAGAGACCAAGAGTTCCGACCAGGTCGGTGAAGCCGAGCAGAGCTCCGAGGTCCTTGGCGTCATCGCCAGACTTGGTGGTGCCGCAGCATTGAGCAGTGCCGACGGAGCAAGAGCCGTTAGAGCTGGCAGCAGTGTTGGTGTCTGGCGTGACCTCACCGCCGACTTGGGGAGAGGGAGCGGCCATGACGGCGCTGGCAACGAGTGCGGTGAAGATGGCGAAGCGAGCGAACTGCATTTTGATTAGAGTTTTGGTGGTTTAGAACCGAGAGAGGGGTTTTTAAGTTTTTTTGAGAGAGAAGAGAGAGAGAGGAGAGAGGAGTGGATTGTGTTTGATGAGGAGAGATTGGTTGGGAATGACGAGCTCGAGGTGCTCCATCTTATACCTTTCGGAGGCCGTTTGTGCTCGAGCGCGACAAGGTACGAGATGTGCTATGGCGGAACATGCTGCTGTGTACCATAGCGACTCGACATGCTGGCGCTGAAGCGAACCGGCCTGCGCACGTAGCGCGCAGCGCAAAGGCTCGTCCGTGTAACATCCTCCTGAGCATTTGGCGCTAGCAGACCTAAAGCGACACGACAGGTCGAACAGATCGCATTTCGATCTACGCGAAAACGTGCCATTCCGCTCGAAATTGCCTCTCTGGGGGGGGGGGGGGGGGTGCACTCGCTTCGATCGATACCGCATCGAGTGTAGTTTGTGGAGCATGCGGCGAACATTTCTCCCGTCGACACACACGTGTGTCTGGCACCTTCTAGCGACAGCTTGGCGAAGAGCCTAACGATGCAATGCGTCGTCTGGGTCGAGGATATGGATGCGTCGACACGCATCGGTGGTGCACATGCTGAGGGTGGGAAAAGGATGGAGCATGGTGCGCTACTGTGATCTGACACTATCGGGTCGTGAACATCCAGAGATGCTACATGCTTAGCGCTTCTGAGGCGGTCCAGGAGGAGCAGAGAGCTCCTATGCGCCTGGCTCGAACCGAATGGACGAGGAGCATCCCTTCCAATCGTCCACTGTAACCCATTCCGTTCTCATGTACGTAGCTGGTTTCGTGCCGTAGACGCTATGTGGGGTTCAAGGTTCGAAGCTAGAAGCCTTCGTCGAGCTTCGCTCCATGATCGACGTTTTGGAACGCGAGGAAGAAGTGCGCGCCGTACGCATGCGCCTGACAGGATGATGTTGATGGATCAAATCACAATGCATTGCTTCAATATTGCCCGATATGATGGGGAAAGGGGAGCACCCATCAAAGTGTTGCTGCTTCGACGCGCATATCGCGCTAAGAGTCGCGTTGGCGAGCCGCATACGGCACGGCACGCGCGCTGAGCACAGAGGGAGGCTCGCGCAGCCAAACCCTCGAGCGGGTCATTAGAGAAGTTAGACGTCAAGGTGTTCGCCCCCCCCCCC
>NW_020290054.1:0-107362 GCF_003144195.1 Ceraceosorus guamensis
GTTACAAGTCCATATTGCGAAGCCTCGCGATGCGATGCTTGATTCCACACCGCCGGCTTCTGCACGGGGCACGCGTGGAGCAAGTCAAAATGTTTTGCGAAGAGTCAGAAGAGTCGGAAAAGTTGTCTTGTCCCCTTGAGAGGGGCAAATTGAAAGGTTGCTCGGAATTGCGCAAGTCGATGCGATGCTTGCCCAATGTGGCGAGTTTTCGCGGATCACAAATGCGGAGCGTGTGTACGTGGGAGAATGTCGAGTGCCCAGATGATGAGCTACATGTACATGGAAGCTCAGCGATGCGGCTTGCGGCAGGCAGGCAGGCAGGCAGGCAGGAAAGAGGTGGGGGCTGATCTATGCGTGCATGGGCTTGAAAGGGTGGGGGAATTCACAGACCTCGGATAGTGCCTGAGCCAGTAGCTGCTCCTCCGCTCTCTTTGGAGCCTGGCGTATCCACCCCACCACGGAAGATGGATCCTGCTCCAGCTGTGGTGCGAGACGAGGATGCATGAGCGAATTGGGAAATAGATGGTGGGGGGTCGTGTCGAACCCCTCCTGGAAATTCCATCCGGTCTCTCCCCCACCCCACCCCGAGCTGGAATGCAACACTCACCTACATTCGAATGGTCGGGCAAGAGACAATATCCGATTTCCAGTTTTTCTTCGTCTACCGTCTATGTCGCAAGGTGAGATGCATCAAAGTTTGAAATCAGCGTGCAACTCTTTTGCGACGGAGTAGCAGCTCGCTACTCATTGCGACGATGCGCGGCGCACCACCAGACGGGCCCCGAGACTGGGGCCCCCCCTCGAAAGTTTGTGGCACGCTTTCGAACGCGCAATGAACAAGCCACACAAGACGCTCACCATGAAGCTTTTCAAAATCTCTCCTCGACCTTTAGCCGGTCCGCTGTATCTCGAGCTCATGCTGGGATGCAAAAGGTGATTGTGCGCTTTCGCATCCGCCTTTGGTAGGGGCAGTACGGGGCTCAAGAGCCAAGCGTGTCTTCCTCCTTTTACAGGAGCTAGCGCCGCGGCTTTCGCCGAAGTCGTAGTATTGCCCGCAGTCTGCGTGCCCTTCTTGACCTTGTCTCCGCTTTCAGTCCTTCTTGCATCTTCTTCCTCCGTCTCCGACTCGGCTTGCACATCCCAAGCTGGCAGAAGCTCGCAATCCAAAAGCTCCGCTTCGATAGCTACTTGCTTTGTCCTCCTCTTTTGCGCTGGGCCGGCCGAATGCTGCATGGCGTCGTCAGCAGAAGCCAAAACATCCTGAGCCCCTTTGACCATGGCATCCACAAATTCTCCTACAGGCTTGGCCAACCACCTCGTCGGATTCCTATTTCCTTGCCACCAGCCCAAATGTCCTCCGCCTCGCGTCGTACATAGGATAATGTTCGCATTGCCACGTTCTCGGGCTGAGCCATCTTGATGCACGTCCTGCTCGGCATCTAGACCGATGACTTGTCGTACGCCCTTGACGCTCTCTGGCGCAACGATGGGATCGTCGTCGGCATTGAGCACCAACAGAGGTCTAGCCACGTGCTTCAACACAGACAGCGCTCCAGCGTTGGAGTAGTAAGCGTGTGAGCTTTCAAAAGGGAACAATCCAAAAGGTTGCTGATGACCCCCGACAAGTCTAGTGAGCGTATCATCCACCCATTTCAACGTCCCTCTTTTCTGATGCCTCTCTCTGTCCAGCTGGTCCGTCTGATCAGTAGGCGGCCCCAAAAGATGTCGAAGAGCTGGTCGAAGAGATTTGTCGAGGGAGAGCGTGTCCTTGTGTGCGCGGGCTAGGGCGGACAGGTTGTTGCACATGGCTTTGGAATAGATGGGTCCGAGAAGACCAGACTCGAGAGAGTGCGAACCTGCTAGAGTGTCAAAGGGAGCCGCGAGCACGGCAGCACCCCATAGCTGAGCCTGATCGCCCCACTCGCCCAGGTAGCGCGACACCACATTGGCTCCGAGCTGTTGTGAAAGGGCAAGGCGCATGAGACGAGGACGAGAAAGCGAAGAAGGGAAGGAGAGGAAAAACTCACGGAGAATCCGACGCCTACGCACACACTGTCGGGCCATTGATTGCGAATCCAAGACAAGCCGCTCGCATAATCTGCCGTCTTCATGGCGCTGTACAATTGTCGTGAAGTGACGGGAGTGTTGGCGCATCCTCTGAAATTGATCACTGCGCACCTGTACAATTTGGATGCTGAACGCTGAGGAGAGGGAGTGACGAGGTGGGAGATGAGGTGCCGCACGCTGTGAAAGGGGGGGATTTGCGCGTGCGCGTGGAGGGGGGGAAGGGGCGCACAGCAGAGCAGCTTAGCTTTTAGCCAAGAGTAAAGAGAGGCGCGCGTGTGCAGTGACGATCGAGTAACGAGCGCTGCATATATGGTAGCTTCCCAACGTGCCCGCTCGCTCGCTCGCTCGCTCTACTCACTAGCTCTCGTGACTTCCGCCTGTCAATCCATGCGCAATGACCACCGTAGGTCTGCTTTCGTCGGTCTTTGACTGCTGATCCGCGTGCTCGTGCGTGTGCTCACCCCGCGCACCATGACGCCAAGCATCCTGCAACTCGGGTTCGGCAACATCCACACTGAGTGTGCCTCCATCCGTGGTGAGCAGCACATACCTCTTGTACCTGACCGGATCGTAGTCTGGCTTTTGGGTGGGGGCCAGTACGCTGTAGATGGTTTGGGCATGACCTGAAGCGAGGGAGGTGAGGGGCAGGGATAACCAGCGAGTAGGTGTGAAGGGTCCATGAAGCAGTGTGGGGGCGTGTGCGCGCAGGAGGGAGGGCAAAGAAGAGGGCGAGATGGAGTTGGAGTTGGAGTTGGGGATGGGGTTGGATGGCGATGCGCTGGATGCTTGTGCTTGTGCTTGTGCTTGTGCTTGTGCTTGTGCGGAGTGTGAAGTGGAAAGGTCGTAGAGCGAACCCAGCACCGGATTCACCTCTGCTATCAATCCTTTGCCACTCTGACTCTGACCCGCACCCGCGCCCGACAAGCTAGACACCAATCGACTACCATAATCCCACAGGCCCATCGTATAGCTTTGCGCCCGCCGCCTCCCAGAAGCCAAAGCCTGGATGCGTGTGATGGGCCGCCTCGACTCGCGTGAAACTGCTCTGCTCTGCTCGCGCGCGCTCCTTTCCAAGTCTAATGAGGATTCGTCGCTTCCTGCCCTTTAATTGGTTGGTTGCCCGGACTGGATTTGCGAAAGGTTGCGTGGTTGGTGGGGTGGATGAGCATGGAGTGAGTCGTGAGTCTATAAACGGTGTGCGCTGCGCTGTGCGCCCAATGGCTATGTTTGCGTTAATAGCCCCTTTGCGCGCTTCACTCATATCCAATCTGAATCAATCGACAAGCACCGATCGATGCTCCTTCATCTTTTCAGCTTCAAGCTTCAACTTCAAACTTCTGCCGGACTAACCGCGTGCTGCATGCATAGCATGCTGCTGCTGCGTTGATTGTGTTAACTGCGTTGTGTTGTGACTTATTGTGCTGCGCGTTTGTGGCTGCGCATCGCATGCGAGGCAGGCAGGCAGGCAGGCAGGCAGGCAGGCAGGCGCCGCTGCATCGGTCATCAGACGAAAGCCGACAGCCGGCAGCCGGCAGCCAAGCGCTAAACCGTCATCACGTGCCCAACACTGCCACAAGACAGATCTACTGTACATAGAATCAGTCAAGAGTCAAAGTTGCGCGAGCCGCATGGAGAACAGGCAGGCACAGGTGAGGGCGAATCAATTAAGAGAGTCACGAGTCGATGATGTCGAGTCGAGCATCGATGTGCTGTGCTGTGCTGTGCTGTGCTGTACTCGTGACTACTTGCTGCACCTCCCTTTCTTTTGCTTTGCCCCCATCTATCTGCGTTCAGATTGAATCTCGAAAAAGGAGATACTTGGAGCTTGTGCGAGCAAATCAAGGAGGCAGATCACTCGAGCACAGGCAGTGCTTGGGACTCAACGGAGCAGTCACGAGTAGCAGTGACCTTGTTGACCCAGCTTAGGGGCAGGACATTGGCCTCCTACCTCTCGACTCCATCCATCGTCCTTCTGGCGATCGATGGCAAGAAGCTCGTCAAGGGAGTATCAGAGTACCATGATCACGCGCACTGCTCATCGTCTGCGTACGCCCGACGACATCGAATTGAGCGTGACGGAGTGCAAGGTCAACATCCACCACACAGTAGCAGGCGACGCATCGTTCGCAGCAGCAGCAGCTCCATCCATACACTCATCAGATTTGGCTGCTTCGGACCCGGACCATGAGCAGGAAAGAGCATGCAGCGCATCGATGCCCGCAGCAAGGCTGTCCAGCGCAACCCGCGCCCGCGCCCGCGCCCGCAAGCAAGGGCGTATAGCCATCATTGCGCATCGTGAGTTGCCTAAAAAAAAAAAAAAATGCAGCTTGCCCTTCAACTTTACCCTCCCAGCGCCCAATCCTCCCACCACCCTACAGGTTGGAGCTGACGTGTCTACCAGCTCCCATGATCCAACCCAGCCTACGCACCCCTAGGTGGATCACAGAGAGATGCAACAGTCCAGCGCGTAGCGCAAGTGTTCTTGCAAAGCGGCATCACGACGTACACGTATGATGCGAGGGGCGCAGGCGCGAGTTCTGGCAAAACTAGCTGGAGCGGAAAAGCTGAAATTCTAGATTTTCAGACTGTGGCTGATTGGGCACTGGAAAGGCAGGTGCTGGCTGATCGAGAATGCACAGCTGCAAAGGCAGAGGAGGATGGAAGCAAAAAAGTCCAGGTGTTTGCTGCTGTGAGCGTCGTCGTCCCTGTTCATACCTTGAGAATTGCTCGCGCACGCGTCCCCTTTCAGCTGCAGCTGACGCTTCCCAAACCTTCGCGCATTCAAATGGTTGTTGTATGCATCCCTATCAGGGCTACTCTGCAGGCTCCCTCGCGTAAGTGCGACCTTTCCGCTGTCAAACCCGCGCCAAGTCTCTTTTCAATCTGATCGCATCGTCGCATTTTCTCTTCGCTGCTCATTTCTCTTAGCGCTTCGCATTACACCGCCCCACAGCCGCACGAGACATTTTACCTGCTCGTATCCTATCCGCTCAATGTTCGTTGGGCACTGAGCCTATTCGCTTCTACTTCGCATCAAGAAGCTGTTCGAAAATGCGTTCGCGGAAGTGGTCTCTTGATCCAAGGGGACAGAGATCAATTCACTAGGCTCTCCGTGAGTTGCTAAACGTCGATCTTGCCCGCACATGCTCGTGTTGGCAGGTACGCCTGCGAAGGCGCTGACGAGGTTGCTGCGTTGCTTTGTGACAGGCATACGAGAAGTGGCTAGCGGAATTGGGGAAAGAGGCAGAGAGACGAGGAGTTGCTGAGGATGAGCGAACGGATGCTCCTTCCGACACTGGCTTCAACAGCCTCCTCGTGCCAGGAGCGGACCATTTTTGGAGCTCGAGAGAAGCGAGGAGTCGGCTTTCGAGCGCCATTTTGGACTGGATAGATGGAGCGATTCAGCGTTGATCAACATCTCGCGGAAAGGAATTTGGTAGTCGTGAAAGATGCAATGTGGGCGCCCACGCCCGCCCGTGCTTGGCTTTGATGGCGTCACTGAGCGCAGATGGCTCGGTGCATGGGCGCTTCAGGCGTGTGCATGTTGGATGAGCGGGAGCTGGGGGGAAGATCACCACCGATGCGTGCGCTAAAGTATTCAGCTAGGCTTCCGGCTTATCACATCCAAGGACTTGATTGCAATTTCTGGGTTGCACGCGCCATCTGCAGCCGTTCATTACGACCCTCAACCCCCGAGCCTCGAGCGCTTGTTCGGGAGAGCCACGATACACAGTTTCGGAAGGCGCTCGGTGAGCCAAGAATGGTCGATTCACGCTGGTGTTTATGCCTCAGGCAGGCTCTTGAGGGGCGATGAAATCACCAATGTCGTCTTGCGGCTAGAAAGCACCGATATACGGTATGCATTTGAATGTCGAGTGCACATGGGAAGGAAAAAAATTTAGATTCGACTCGACGCACTCCTTCCTCGAAGCGATTGCTGTAAGTGAGCAGCAGCACAAATCACGAATGTGGTGCGAATGCGTGTTGCGTGCAAGCATCAGATGTGACGTACCGGCATAGTTGGCAGCGAGGTGAACCGTGCGTAGCGAGCGCACAGCAATGCACGCGCTCAGCAAGCCCCGCGGCTGATGCTGGCTGGCTGGCTGGCTGCATGCATGGCTTGATTGAACGAGCATTCGCGATTTGTATGTCACAGTCGGGAGTCGTGAATCGTGATGTGCTTGCTGCGCGGCAATGGATCGAGGACTCAATTAAGAAGGTGCGGTGCGGTGCATGCTGCTTGGCTGAGCTTCGCTTTCATTCAACAAACAGTCGCCTGTCTGGGTGTAACAAGATCCATTGCATTCTTCGCTCCACACTCCATCCTTTCCACTCGACTTCGTATCTGACTTGAAACGTCAGTCGTCCTACCACAAACATCGTCAAGCAGCAGCAGCAGCAGCGATCGACAGCAGGCATGCCGGTGGTGAGCTGAAGTCCAAAGCCTTCCAGCGCATTCAGCCACCACCTCAAAAGTTCAAAAAAGCCTTTGCCGAATCCCCCCCCCCCCCCCCCCCCCCCCCCCCCCCCCCCCCCCCCCCCCCCCCCCCCCCCCCCCCCCCCCCCCCCTCCCCCCCCCCCCCCCCCCCCCCCCCTCCCAGCATTTCCCCCTCCTCATCTCGCTGACCCAACATGTCTGGCCCGGCATCGGGCGCTTCGCCCACTCCGCTCTCGCTACCCGTCGCACCACCTTCTCTCAAATCGCTCTCCAACCTGCTCAAACGAGTCACGGAGCTCTTGAAGCCCGATCCTATGCTAGCCTACTGGTGCGCCTATCGAGCCCTACGACTCGGAATCCCCCAGCTGCACACGTTGGACAATGAGGGAAAGTCGTACTTGAACGCATTGATGGATCTGCTGGAGGAGATGAAGGAGAGACTCAAAGGTGATCAGAGATTGGAGGATGAGAGTGGGGCGGAGTACGTGAGGGGAAAGGCGTTGGGCGTGTTTGGAAATGCGGATAGGCTGGATAGGCAAGGAGTGAATGGAAGGTGAGTCGTGACTTGGCCGTCCTTGCATCGCTGTGCTCACTGCACAGGGGTAACAGCGTCCACGCACGCCATTCCGTGGTGCAGCAAGGCGATGCTGAAAGTATTCGACATCCGCTTGCCTCTCTCTCTCTCTCTCTTTCTCCGCAGGAATACAGCGCTGGCCTACCTTGCAGCGTCCAACTTCTTCGATGTCTTGTCGGAATTTGGCGAGCTTGATGCAGAGGTGGGTCAATGCGAATCCTTTTGCCTGTGTGCTGTATTGCGATCTCTGACTTTGGCGCCTCTTGCACGCCCTCAGATCTCTTCGAAGCTCAAGTATGCGAAATGGAGGGCAGGCGAGATTTCCAAAGCTATCAGAGAAGGCAGACAACCTGCACCTCCACCAGCAGCAGAGACGGATCAGGACACAGATGCCAAGCTTGCCCAACTTGATCTGCTCGGCGTCGGTCTTGGAGCGCAAGCGGGCGCAGCTAGTCAGGAAGAGAAAGAGTACTTGGACAGAGAGATGAGAAAGTTGGAAGGTGATGCAGGTGTCGACGTTCCTTCTGCTCCTGCATTCAGCGTAGACCCTGGTCAAGGGCCGACAGCCATTAGCCCAGATGAAGGGATGGATGCACTTTCGCTTGCTGGAGCAGCTACTGCTCCGAGAGGCGGTGCACCGCTCACTCCCAACAAGGGCGGAAGAGCTCATAGTCGTCTGAGTGTGGATGCTCGAAGCATGAACATTGGGCCTTTTATCTCACCCAACGCTGGAGAAGGAGCGGCCAGGCTCGCACCGCCCGATTTTGCAGCTCAAGGTCTAGGATCCAGTCCCAACTTTAGCAAACCGATGCGAAGTCAATTGTCGCGGAGCGGAAGTGGAGAAGATGTGGAGGATGCAGCTTCCACTCCTCCTCACTTGTCCCCCAATTTTGGGCACTCGAGAAGATCTGCATCAGAGTACGTAGGAGGCGCTTCGAATGAAGCAACATCGGAAGACGTGTTTGGTCGTCGATCTCTCTCGCCCTCCTTGTCTGGCCAACCACCTTCCAGACCTTCTTCAGCTTTCTTGTCCTTTCCCAGCCATCAAGGGCCAGGTCCTGCTGGTTCGGGAAGTGTGAGTCCGGGATCAAGACCTTTGCCCATGCCTCCCGGCTTCAACCCCTCTGCTGCGAGCACAGCAAATGGCAACGGAAGCAGCAGCGGCAACAACAACAGCGCATTGGCATCGGTCGGCGCTTTTGCGCCAGCTCCGCCAGGTAGCGTGGCAGCTTCCAGGCCTCCCATTCCTCCGCCTCATCGAGCAGCCACTGCTTTTGCACCCCCCTCCACTCATGCACCCAGCGCGCCCCTCTTCTCTCCAGCTCCACCATCCATCACACCCTCAGCGCCACCTTCTTCCGACTTGCAAAGCCAACCCACCTCCTCCAACATCGACTCGACTTCAAATGCAGTTGCAGCGCCTCCATCAGCACCAGCACCAGCACCAGCACCTCCGCCGACAATAGCGCTGCCTCAATCCCTAGACGCTTCGGCCTCGGCCAAAGTTCAAAAATATGCCAAATGGGCAGCTAGTTCCATGGACCATGAGGATCTGGACGCTGCGCGAAAGTTCCTGAGACAGGCTTTGGACATATTGGAAGGCAAAGAGGTGGAGGAGGGTAAAGGCAAGATCAAGAGGTAGCTAGCTCTGTTCGATTGCGCAATGACGGCATCCCATTCTTCTCTTTTTTCTGTAACACGTGGTGAATCGAGTGTGAGGTCCCACGCATTTGCGCGCATCTTTCGTGCTGGGCATGTCAGGTACATGTGTGGGTCATTTGACATTGGACGAATTGGATCTGAGAGGAGCCTTGAAGGGGAAATGTCTAGAGGACGGGGCCGACGAGGCTTCGCGCGAATCCTGTTTGGTGCGCGGCTGGCTCCCTTGTTTGTGCGGACAGCGCACAAACAACAAGAAAAAAAAAAAGATGTCCCCGAAGGGAAGAATGGGCAAGACCCAATTTTTGGGAGGCCCCCTCGGCTTCCTTTCTTTCTTGCGACAAGACACCGATGCACCTCGGACCGAGAGGGCCCGGACGCGCAGCAAGTCGCTCGAGATCCGCCTTGGGCCCCTCCACCAGTTCGCAGCTGCTTCTCGCCGCATTCGAAGCGGCAACCTCTTGCTGCCACTAGCGCACATGCGCTAAACAACTAGACCAAAAAGGGGAGCAAGTCAAGCGATGCAAAGTTGCCGTGTGCCCCCTCGTATAGATTGTCCCAAGCTGTTCGTATTATCCCAGCTCAGCGCGTCGGCTATCGCGGCGCGGGCCCAAATCTGACTTGTTCCCGATGGAACTCGTTTGATGTGGGTCACATCTTGCCGCAAAGCTGTCGGGGCGCAAGGGCGCGAAAAGTGTACCATCCATCCCATTCGAGACCGCGCATCATCTTTTGTTTTTTTTTTTTCCCCTCCTTTGATCACTTGGCTGAAAAGCTCCTTGAGCGCGGGCGCAAATTCTCGCGCAAATTCGTCCTTTTGCACCTCGAGATCTCGTGAGGGAATGTCGACGGTTCTTGGCTCTGCACAAGCGTGTCGGGCATGCTCGAGGATCAAGCGCACAGGCGGCCAAATCCTGATCTAGCGAGGGCCTCTTGCCCAGGATCTGTGTTGGCGTGTGAGCGGGCTCCTAAGAGACACGAGTTAGCCTCCTTTCTTTGTCGAAATCGGTTCCCAGGCCACGCGTGCCTAGCGCCCGAGGTGTGAATGTATGAGAAAGAAGGCGCTCTGCTCGTGCCGCCACTCGCGCCACTTGGGGATCTCCTCGCCGTCTCGTCCGAAAATTTCTCAGAGCTGCAGGGCCTACGAGCCTCGCACGGCGTTGGGCTACCAGCACTTGCAAGGCGCAGGGTCGGAACTACAAAAATTTGACACCATCCCCCTCTCCTCCCGTCGCTTCCAACAAGGCGGCTTTTCCATCCTTGATCAGGATGGCCAAAGCTTTTCGGAGCATCTCGTCGGGCAGTTCATGAAACTCTGTTCCTTCCGAAGGATCTCCGTGCGTCAGTTCGTAAAGTGTCAAGATGGAGCCGTTCTGACCCGTCGAGCAGATCTGCGAGAGGGAAGGCGAAGTGGTAGCAAGGAAGATGGCAAGGGTGTGATATCGAAGAAGAAAAGTAAGAAGTTGCCTGATCAGCCGAGTACACAACAGGGCTCACCCAAGCGTAGATTTGATCGGCCCACTCTTCGGGCCTGTACCAGAAGATTAGGGCACGCGTCGACAGTGCCGCTCCAATTTTTGGTTTGGAAGGTCTGGACGGATCCCAAGTCGCATCGCCTGCGACCAAGGTGGACAGAGAGGAGCAAGACCCGACATCAGCGCTTGAGCACGCAAGAATGCGAGAAGCGCGGGGTTGCATCATCCTCGTCTCGACCCAGCTTGCTCTGCGCGTAACCGATGCACAACTCACCTCGCTCCACCATGAATGCCAGAATCCTCTCAATCGCCAGCTCATCCAACCTCCTTGCACAAATCCTACTCTCAAAAAGTCCATCCGCTCCACCCCTCTCCCACTCTCCCTTGGCATCCAAAAAGAATCTGCGGTGATGTTTGCACCAGCTTCGAATAATGCTGGACCAGTTCGTAGCTTGAGTGGACCATGTCTCGGCGTGCGATTGAGGAGTGAAAAAGGGAGGAAAGGAATGTAGGGGTGGGAAGGTGTAGGAGGAGGAGGTGGTGTGTGTTGTTTGAGAGGAGGGAGGTGGGGGAGGAAGGGCTGCTGCTGAGGAGCCATCGGAGCGCCCCGCTGTTGGAGCGACACTGAGAGTATGCTGAGTCGCGACAGGTCTGCGCGATACGCTCACCGTCTCCCTTTGATTGCTATTCTGCTCTGAATGCGTTGATTCGAGGGCAAAATCCTGCTGCTGCCCGTCTGCATTGGAGAGGCTGCTTGTTGAACCGGCCAAATAATCTGGGACGTTCCTGTTTTGATTCACGAGGATGTGATCCATGGCTTGTTGTAAGCCCTTGCTGCCCGTCGCCTCGATGGCCCAGCGTATACGGGCAGGCTCGAAGCCCATATTCGTCACTGTTTGATGCGGCATGAGCAGGATTTGAGCCTTCACCGCTCGAAGGACACGAGCACCGAGGGAGGCGGTGAGCTGAGAGGGACCGCGATGTGCCGCGACTCACGCGTGTCGAAATCGGACATGACAGCACAACCTTTGAAGTGCTGCTGATCGGACGGGTCGGGCGCTAAGCTAGTCCGAGTTGGCCTTGGCCGGTGTTGCGAATCACAGTGGTCGGGTGACAAGTCTTGATTCCAAGGTCCACCTTTGGCGTCGCAGCTCTGCAGTGCCGTCGACTTGCTCCCTAGATCCTTTTCTCGTGCGATAAAATTCCAGCCTGTGATTCCTCGAACACGTTGGGAACGATGTGAGCGATGAAGAGGAGGTGGGGCAGGCGAGGCCTGCTTCAGATGTTCCGTACTCTCGCAGACCTGATGTGACGAATGGTGAATGCTTGTGACCTCGCATGCTTGGGCAAGTGGAGCGCCTATGGGCCTATCTCTATATACCGTACATGCAAGGCGATCTTCTCGTGCGAGAATCAGAACACCAACTTTAAAGCGCTCAAGCTTTGAGATTTTTGACGCGGCGGTTGCACGATCATGAGCGAGGATGTATACGGGTATGCATGGCTTGTGTGCAGCATGCTGCAGCAGGCAAACAACGCAGCAGCAGCAGCAGCAGGGCTGGAATTTTCGACTTTTCGCAGCTGCTCGCTCATTCACCATTCAAGGAAGGCATTTCGCTATCATGGACATGGTCATGGACATTTCACTTTCACTCTCTCCCTCTCTCTCTCCGCGCGTCTACAAGGCAGAGCCACTGATCGGTGATTGACATCACATCGCCGCTCACGGACAAGCTGGATTTCGCCTTGCGTTGCTGCTCCTTGGCGCATCTCCCGCTACACACCTTGCTCGTCTTCACTCAGAGCCATATCTTGAGGGACGCTGCGCAGGATGAGTGGCAGCCAATCTTCCTCCACCTCCGATTCGGATGGCCCATCGACACCGCCAGCAGCCACCGCAACACTGCCAAGATCGCTCAAGGAAGCACGTCGCCAAGCGCAGCCTGAAGCAGAAGCAGGCGATCCATTTCAAGACCATTTCAGCAAGCACAGTTCAGTACCTTGGCTCGAACCGCACACTTTTCACACGCTGCGTACCCAAGCGCGCTTCAAGCATCCCAGTGCCAAGCAGTTCGATCATCCAGATCTTCAAAATCTCACCGCTCCTCATATCGAGAGCTTCAATGCTTTGTGGGCACAAGATCCATCCGTCGACCCTTCCACCTCTTCCATCCTGCCCTCGCGCATCTCTCAGGCTGGTAGCGGCGCGTCATCCAGCGGCCACAGTCTGCTAAAGGGTCTTCCGGGACTCGGAGATACGCTGGGCATAGGTGAAGGTCAAGGTCTGCTTGCCAAAGCTCTCAAGAGACTTCCTCCAAAAGTCATCTTTGATGGGAAAGGTGGATCTGACAACAAGAGGGGCAACAAGATGGAGATCAGCGTGGAGAGCGTCAGTCTGGCTAGGCCCGCTGCTAGCGAGCGCGCAAAGGGCTTGTCTGGCAAAAAGACTTTTCCAAGCGAGGTGAGTCATTCTTGTCTTGACTGTTGGTGCACTGCTGCGGAGAATGTCAACGCTCGACAGATTCTCATGCTCACCGACTTTGCCCTTCTTCTGACCTCGCGTACAGTGCCGTGAAAGGCTCATGACGTACAGGGCTCGCATGACTGCGCGCATCGCTTGGAGGGTCAATGGTAACTTGCCTCACATCGAGGAGCGCGATCTAGGTCAGGTTCCCGTCATGGTCAAGGTGAGCAGCTGCGGATGGCCATTGATTGGCACGCTGCTTGGCTGACGAGCAGCTGCACCCTCCTCGGCACAGTCCAACCGGTGTCATCTTCGGGGCCTATCCTCGCGCGAGTTGGTGCAGCGAGCAGAAGAGCCTCACGAGCTGGGCGGCTACTTTATCATCAATGGCAATGAAAGGCTGGTACGCTTCTTGATCGTCCCGCGAGCAAATCACGTCACGGCGATCGAAAGACCATCGTTCCAGAAACGAGGGCCGGAGTACTCGACCAAGGGTTGCACCATTCGTTGCTTGCACAAGAACGACTTGTTGAGCTTTACCAACACTGTCCACTACCTAACCAACGGCGGCGTCACGCTCAGGTTCAGCATGAGGAAATCAGAGTACATGATTCCTGTCGTCATGCTGCTCAAGTCCCTCGTCTCCGCCACCGACAAGGAGATCTTTTCGGACTTGGTACAAGGCGATTTCGACAACACGTTTTTGGCTGATAGAGTGGAGCTTTTGCTGCGAGGCTTCAAATCGTACGGCTTGTGGACGGGAGAGCAATGCTGCGAATACCTCGGGGACAAATTCAGAGTGGCCATGGCCACACCGGAAGATTGGAGCAACTTTCAAGTAGGCAGCGAGCTCATCAAACGCATGGTTTTGCCTCATCTGGACACGCCAAGGGACAAGTACAATATGCTCATCTTTATGATGCGCAAGTTGTACTCTCTCGTAGCTGGTGACTGCTGCCCCGACAATCCCGACTCGCCTCAACATCAAGAGATCCTCTTGCCGGGATTCTTGTACGGACAGATCATCAAGGAGAGGATTGATGAGTACCTGATCGCCTTGAGAGGCCAAGTCTCTCGAGAATTGAGATCAAAGCAAGGCATGGACTTTTTCAACGCTTCTTCCATGTCCAAAGTCTTTGCTCGTGTCAATTCTGACCTGGGAGCGAGATTGGCCAATTTTTTGGCCACTGGCAACCTGGTCAGTCCGACCGGATTGGACCTTCAACAGATTGGTGGTTTCACAGTAGTGGCGGAGAAGCTCAACTTCTACAGGTATTTGGCCCATTTCAGGTCCGTCCATCGAGGAGCCTTTTTTGCAGAACTCAAGACCACGACCGTCAGAAAGCTTTTGCCTGAAGCGTGGGGCTTCCTGTGTCCTGTGCACACGCCCGACGGCTCCCCATGCGGGCTGTTGAATCATTTCAGTCACTCTTGCAGGCTCATTACGCGCGAAGTGGACACGAGCTGCGTGCCATCTCTGCTCTCCTCGCTGGGCATGTCTGCTCCGTTCGCGTCAGGCATCGATGGACGACAACACGTCGTTGTTCAGCTTGACGGCATCATTATCGGCTATGCCACTCCTGCGCTCGCTTTCCACATGGCCAACCAGCTGCGCAGCTGGAAAACAGAAGGCAAAGAAAAGGTGCCGATGGATCTGGAAATCGGCTTTGTGCCTACATCTAAAGGCGGTCAGTACCCTGGTCTGTACCTCTTCTCTAGCAGAGCTAGGATGATGAGACCTGTCAGATACCTCAAGAACAATAGGGTCGATATGGTGGGACCATTCGAACAGGTCTATCTCGATGTTGCGTGCATGCCCGATGAGATTGAAACGGGCGTCACCACCCATGCCGAATTGAGCCCTACCAATGTGCTCAGCGTGATTGCCAATCTCACGCCGTTTTCAGACTTTAATCAGAGTCCAAGAAACATGTACCGTGAGTGTCTCAGGGACGCGCCTTTGCGTTCGTTGCCAAATTTGCTGATCGCTAGCTTGCTCGTCGACAGAGTGCCAGATGGGAAAGCAGACGATGGGAACGCCTTCCACGGCCATCAATCACCGTACCGACAATAAGCTGTACCGGATTCAGACGCCCCAGACGCCCGTCGTGCGACCACAGCTCCATAATCGTTACAGCTTCGACGAGGCGCCAAACGGGGCCAACGCCATTGTGGCGGTCATCAGTTATACAGGATATGACATGGAAGATGCGATGATTCTGAACAAGTCTGCGCACGAACGAGGATTCGGCTACGGCAGCGTCTACAAGAGCGAGACGGTGGATCTGACGGATATGCACGGTGCTTCGACGAGCGCTGGAATACTCAACCTTCGCTTTGCTCTCGGGCACGATGTGGACGTCGAGTCCAAAGTGAGAAATACGATCGATGTGGACGGACTGCCCATCATCGGAGCCAAGGTGCTAAACGGCGCGCCCATGGTCGCTTACTTTGACGACCTTCGCGGAAAGACGTCTTACCACAAGTTCAAGGGCGACGACTTCGCATACATCGACACGGTGCGCTTGATAGGTACAGACTCTGGCGAAGGTAGCTGCACCAAGATACAGATCGTTTTGAGAATACCAAGGTCCCCGGTCATTGGCGACAAATTCAGTTCCAGACATGGGCAAAAGGGTGTGTGCAGTCAAAAGTGGCCAGCTATAGACATGCCCTTTTCGGAAAGCGGCATGCAACCGGACGTCATCATCAACCCGCATGCCTTTCCTAGTCGTATGACCATCGGCATGCTGATTGAGAGCTTGGCAGGCAAAGCGGGCGCCATGCACGGCATCTCTCAAGATTGCACGCCGTGGACATTTAGCGAGAGGGATACGCCGATCGAGTACTTTGGAGAGCAGCTCAAGCTGGCTGGATACAACCACGTCGGCAATGAACCGATGTACTCTGGCATCACGGGACAAGAACTTCAGGCGGACATTTACCTCGGCGTAGTCTATTATCAGAGATTGAGACACATGGTCAATGACAAATTTCAAGTGAGAACTACTGGACCTGTGCATTCCTTGACTCGACAACCCATCAAGGGTCGTAAGAGGGCAGGAGGCATCCGATTCGGAGAGATGGAACGCGACGCGCTTCTAGCTCACGGAACCAGCTTCCTTCTGCAAGATCGACTGATGAACTGTTCGGACTACAGCACGAGCTTCGTGTGCCGCACGTGCGGCAGCATCATCAGTTTGGGCTACGACGATGCCGGCTTGTCCGGCGTGCAGACGCTGGATGGCAATACGTCCAGGTCCAATCATCCGGCCAGTTTGGGCCCGAATGGCGAATATTGTAGGATATGTAGAGCGGACGATGAGGTCAGGGAAGCGCAGGGAAGAGCTAGGTTACCCAAAGGAGCTAGCAGGATCCCGCAAGGCGCTACTAGACTTCAAATCGGTAGGGAAAACGTCATTAGAAGAGGAAATGGCGGATTGGACGTCATTGTGAGTAAGCGAAGCGCTTCAAGAAGAACCATGGCAGTCGAGACTGGGGGGAAAAAGACAAGTCGTCTTATCCAGTCGATCATTCCGTTCCTCACTCCTATTGCCTCGATTGGCTCCTCACAGGCCATCCCTTATGTTCTCAAGTATCTCAGCACCGAGCTCGCTTCGGTCGGTATGCGCATCTGCTTCGAGATCGTCTAGACACTCGCTCAAGCGCCCTTGCAACATCCGAGCACACATGGCCCCGTCATGCACACATCCCATCCCTTGCACCAAATCACCTTTTCCTACCCAATGCGCCTTGCCCCGCCGTGCTCGCTTTGCGTCGAGAGGGCCAGAAGGCACGAACTGAGCACATCTCCTCTTTTCCTATTCCAGACAACAGCATCTCTTCCTCCACCCATCGCTCCTCCGCACGCCTTGTCAATTCTACGCGAAACGCTTAAAACGCGCGCTCAACAGAGCAGGGTCGAGGGTCGGAGAGAAAGGCATATGATTTGATGCTGATACTACAAGTAGAAGAGCAGGCAAAAGCCTGCATGCTTGATGAGCCCCATGAATGCGCGCTCGAGATTACGCCCACAGTGCTCGATTTTTTGGATGTGTGAGGTGAAGAATGTCCGCCATCACGCTGAGTCGAGAGCGGATCAGATTCAAGCTCGTTGGCATGTGATTGTTGCGCGACATGGATTGCGTGACGGAGACGAGAGTTGGGCGGAAAAGACCTTTACGCGCCATCGGCGTCCTTGAAGAGCGGAGATCAGAACGACGGCGGGTCAGCAAGCTTCGCGCATGAGTGATCTCAGCATCGCCATTGCGCTGCAGCTTGCTCAACGACCGTGCTCTCTCCAAATGTCTGCCTCTCCTGAAGCTTCTACACGGGCCGCTCACCTTGAACATGAAAGTGACCTCCTTTCCTGTAAGCTTCCTGTAGACGCTGGAGAAGCTGTCCAGCTTGTACTCCAGACTGGTAGCATCCTTCGAGTCCAAGAAGCACTTGATCAGCTTGTTTCCATCCGTAGCAACGCGCACACGCTTGCCGGTGATCTCTGTGGGGAAGACGAGGTCTTCCAAGATGCTCTCGTGAACGGCGGTGAGAGTGCGGGAACGGGGACGGGGTTGCTTGGCGCGAGAGTTGCGGCCGGGCTTGGCCAGCACGCGCCTTTGGCCGACGAAGATGACGTGGCGGTCGGAGAACTTCTTCTCGAGCTCACGGGTCAGCCTGTTTCACCAGGGAGAGTCTTGAGTCAGCGAGGAAAGTTCAAACGTGCTATGCGAGCGCCATCAAGTGCCGAGGGTCTACCTCCTGCCGAAGTGGTGTGTGCGCGTTGGTATAGCAAGGTGATGTGGCCTGGCTCATGTGCACTTCGTCATGAGCGCGAGCTGCCTTTTGTCCAGGCCACACAGAATTGCTTCCCCGTGGTGATACTGTTGCCCATGCTACGCCTCGCGCAACCTTTTCAATCGGCGACTCACCTCTGCTGGATCTTGTGGAATGCCTTGAGCTGGGGCACAGGCACAAAGATGACGATGGCCTTCTTTCCCCCCTTCACATCAACCTCCTTGGCAGCGCTGATCTGCAAAGGTCTCAATTCTGCCTTGAGCTCGGGGACATTGCTCTCGAGGTCGAGCAGAGCTTGAGCCACGGTGGTCTCGGTCTCGGAAGGGCTGACCGCGGGTGCGCCGGCTGTGCGCAGGATCTTGTTAGAAACGGATGCCATGTTGGGCACTGAGTGTGGCGAGAAAGTAACGTGGGGTTGTCAGCAAACGCTTTCTTATGCGAGTGATTGGGGCGCTGATGCAATGGAAGGCAGTCATCATGCGCTCGACACGGTCCTGTTGCCTACTTGCGCCTGTAGTTGCGTTTTTCCTGCTCCTGCTCTTTGCTTCTGCTAGTCTGCGCCCTGCTTCATCCCCTCTTTCCCCCGTCACCACGCATATCTTGCCGCAACACCAGTGCGCTCCGAGCTTTGTAACATTTCCCAGCAAGTGCCGAAGAAAGCACTGCCTTCTGTTTATCTCGATCGCCTGGCCTTCCACATGAAGCTCTCCGGCGCACCCGAGGGATGTAGAGATCCAACGTGCGCTGCTGAGATGCTGCTGAGAGGCTCTAGCAGGTCGCTGATACTTACATATTTGAGTATGACTGCTAGCGGAGTATTGAGCTTTCCGAGTGGTGAGAGAAACGTCAGGCATTGATGCCGATTCTAGAATTGCTGTAGGTATACACGAAGGAATGCTGCGGGCGCGGACATCAGCTGCAGCTTGTATACGGTCGCGCGCCCCTCGTAACATTCGACCACGTGGCGAGCCTGGCACTCGTCGCAGGCGTCTCGCGCGAGAAGCGCATCGATGGCCGACGCTGATCACAAAGACAGCACGTGCTCTGTCTTATATCAGCAGCGACGCAGCGACTCGTGACTCTGACTGGTCCCATGCAATCTGAATTCAACTACAGCTGTACGCACACCGGTTCTCCGCCGGCTCGACGTTGTACACCAACCCAACACGCGGGACAGGCAGACTTCCACACAGCACATGCCTTCACAATTGTGATCGTCCAAGATTGGCGGCAGTGAACCTGAGGTCCAGCTTGTCTATAAGCTGGGATGCTGCTAGTGCAAGCTTCGGTGGTCAGATGCCAAAGTCACAACGTGAGGGCGTGATGCCGAACATGTTATGCGCGCTTCAGCACCATCGTAAAAGTGCAATATATGATGTGAGCACTCGTGGTGGTGGCATCTCTTTTGACCGCCTTGACACCGTGTTTTGGGGAAATCGATGAAAGCACTGCAAAGTTGGCTCTGAGGATGGATGGCACGGCCGTGACCACCAGCTGGTTACGGCAGTGAGCAGCCAGCCAGCAGCTTCACATCGGCAGTCAGCTTCCGCAAACCGTGAGCCGCATGTGTGAATTGTGGTAATGAGCGAATACAAACCGCGTCCGCGTCGCTTACAAGAGGTTGCGCGCCGTGCATGACGAGATGCGATTAGAGCTCTTCATCAGCCCTTAACCCGCGAATGGTGAATCAGACGCTCTTGCTTTGACTCCACACATCGCTCACACTCGTATATACGTACACAAGGCTGTGTTCTCGTTGCTGTTCTCCGCTTCGAAAGTCCTTTGCTCCTACCGCTCGTCGCGGCATTGAGCGGACTTGGCAGCTCTCAAGCTCTGACCGAGTGGATTTCGCTCCTTATTCTTAATCACTCTCCTTCTCCCCACAACGACATCATCCGCTATGCCCTCCTGGCGTAGATCTAGCAATCGCTCGAGCGGCAGCGCCAGCGGCAGTACAGGCACACCAACTGACTCTCCGTCTCCATCGGCAGGGACGAGCGTCACGTCCTCGCCTTCGCCAAGCATGCGTAAGCGCTGGTCCTTGACACCGAGCAAAAACCGCGAAGCAGCCACAGAGCTCGCCACATCTGCATCCCCAAGTCCCGGATCGCGCATTGTCAGCGCTGCCGGAAAGGGAGTGCCCACAGTCAGTGTTTCTCCACCTGAAGCTGCCAATGATGCGACCAGCAACAGCACAGATTCGAATGACTCCAGCTCGCCGTCTCATCAAAGAGGACGATCCTCAAAAGACAGCCCTTCTTCATCCTCTAGCTCTCCGAGCGACGAGCTAGGCAGTCAGCCTCCCAGCATGACGACGGGCAGCACATCCGCCAGTATAGAGAGCTTGGAGAGCATTCAAGATCTGCACCAGAGGTCTGTTGCCAAAGCAGCTCTCATCGCGGCCGCCGCTTCTGGTGGAACAAACAAGCTGTCAGGTGGTGTTTTGAGCACTCCAGCCGGCAACGTCGTCATTGGCGCTGGTCTTGGCGCAGCTGCTGCGGCCGAGGCTCCCACATCCCACTCCAGCAGCGCAGATGGCTCCACGCTAGTGCACTCAGAGTTCGGATACTGCGCGAACCCTGCTTTCAGGTACGAGTCTTCACACAAGAATGGGTCTCTTCCAAGCCCACATGAAGAGGAACCGCCATACTATACGGTCCTGACCACCTACCTCTCGTATGCTATCCTCATCGTCGTGGGTCACATTCGAGACTTTCTCGAAAAGCGCTTCTACCCTTCGACCTTTACTCATCTCGTAGAGATCAACGGCTATGCTCCTTTGAACTCCGACTTTGACAGCTTCTACACGCGTAGACTCAAGCATCGTCTAGAAGATTGCTTTGCCAGACCGGTCACGGGCGTGTGCGGCAGAACCGTCACTCTGCTCGATCGCACTTCCCAAAATGCTTTTGATACATTCGAGCTCACCGGCGAAAAGACTCGCTGTCTCAACGTATCAGCATACAACTATCTGGGATTTGCTCAGAGTCACGGCGCCTGCGCAGACGCTGTAGAAAGGTGCTTGAATACGTACGGCGTAAGCAGCTATGGGTCGAGGTTGGGTGTGGGCGCACTCGATCTGCAAGCCCAAGCAGAGAAGCTGGTAGCTCAATTCGTGGGCAAGCAAGATTGCTGTGTGGTATCGATGGGATTCGCCACCAACAGCACAACTATCCCTGCCATTGCTGGCCCAGGCGCGCTCATCATCTCGGACGAGTACAATCATTCTTCTATCAGATTTGGTGCCAGACTTACGGGGGCAGCTATCAGACAGTACAAGCACAACGACATGGAGGACTTGGAACATTTGCTGAGAGAGTGCATCTCTCAAGGTATGCCTCGCACGCACAGACCATGGAAGAAGATTTTCTTGATGGTGGAAGGCTTGTATTCGATGGAAGGCACACTTGTCAACCTGCCAAAAGTGCTGGAGCTCAAGGACCGTTACAAAGTGAGTTGTGCATCGGCTTCTCAGCATACTTGAAGCTTTGGCGACTGATTCCAAAGTGTTACGTCGACTGCGCGTGTCGTGCAGTTCTACCTCTATATCGACGAGGCTCACTCTATCGGTGCTATAGGACCTCGCGGTCGAGGAGTCTGCGACTACTTTGGTGTCGACCCGGCGCGCGTTGATATTCTGATGGGTACATTCACTAAATCGTTCGGAGCTGCTGGAGGATACATCTGCGGGGACAAGAGCATCATCGATAGGGTCAGGTTGGCTAACCACGCCAACGTATACGGAGAGACGTTGAGTCCTCCTGTTCTGACCCAGATCATCTCCTCCATGGCTGGCATCATGGGCGTGGGCAATGCTGCGCACGAGATGGCGCTTTTGCCCTCCTTCGTTCACCTGCCTCCCCGATTGCTCGACGGCTCCGAAGGTCGCGAGCGATTGCGAAGACTGGCTTTCAATGCTCGATACTTATCCAGTGGGCTCAGGAAACTGGGCTTCATCGTCTACGGTCATCGCGACAGTCCTATCGTTCCGCTGCTCATCTTCAACCCAGCCAAGATGCAAATGTTTAGCCGAATGATGCTCGATCGGTCTTCCTCCGTGCCACCTTCCAGGCGTTTGGCAGCGTCGGAGAAGGATCTTTCTTCACGGGAATTGGCAAGGCTCAACGACCCGGCTTCTGCTGAGGCGCTGCACGACGATGGCACGTTCAGCCGACCACCCATCGTAGTCGTCGTGGTGGCTTACCCAGCCACACCTCTAATCTCATCCAGAGTCAGGTTCTGCGTGTCCGCAAGCCACACGAAGAGCGACATCGACGATGTGCTACGTGCTTCCGATGAGATTGGAGAGGCGCTGCACATGAAGATTGGAACTGGCGCACCTGGACGTAGGTGGACCATTGATGAAGTCACCAGTCGCAGCCTGGAATTGGTGCACTGGAACGGCACGGATGCCATCTAGAGCGAGCGGGAGTAAAGATCGCCCGAACAGCCAGCGAGCTTCGTGCACATAGCCCCCCTCTTTCGGTCGGACCCTTCGTCCGTCGCGTCGGCTGATTGGAGCATCACATCATCCTCACGTGTACCTTTCCTCTTCTCTCTTCTCTCTCCTTTCACCGTTCCGATGTCTTGCCTCGCAATGCAGCAGCATGTATCAAGCGGACCGAGGGTGCTTCAAGAATAATGTGTGATTTGACCAGGGCTATAGTACAACGCTCGGAGGTGACTCAATTCTGCAGTCTCCTCCGAATAAAGTCACGGGTCGGCTCATCACTGTCATGGCAGCGCGGTGAAGTAGCAGCGTCGTGTCAGCAAGCTTGCTTAAAAATAAAACAAAAAGGAAAACGAGAAAGATCATGCGAGCTATCTGATCCGCCTTGACGCAGACGAGTAGACGGTCATTCTACCAAGTCTCGATGCTGTGCAACTCACCCTTCAGCAGCGACGAAGAATAATCTTTTCTGTTCATTTTGCCACAGCAGCACTCCGAGCTGAGAGGCGTAATCTCTGACCATTGCGAAATCGGCAAAGGACGAGAAATCTGCAAAGAGAGAGCCTGCGGAGGAGGGCGGGGGGAATGATTGTGGTGAGTGCGAGTCGGTGGTGAGGGGTCGTGCAAAGAGGTGCTTGACCGCTGAGCACTGGCTAGAGCCATGCGGATCATCCGTGGACATGTGGACCCACATACCTGATGAGGTGGTGACTCTATTCTTTTCCCGCTCCCACAGCCTGATCTGATCGGTGACCGTGACTGGCAAGACCGGATCCTGAACGAAAGAAAAAGAAACGGCATCTTTTTAGCAACAAAGTCATTGACGCCCCTTCCGAGCCTGCGAGCGACGCGAAGCGAAGATCGGCAGGCTGCACACTCACATTCTTGAGCATCTGTCCATGCGCGTGGTGCGTGAGGTATGCTATAATCTATCAGGCGCGAAGAAGGCGAGGGGAAAACGGCTCAGCTTCGCACCGCCCGCGCTATTCATTCGGCGCCGTCTCACCTGATCAGAGCTGATGCCGTTGCTCAGCGCGGCTTTGACGCTTTCTCTATTGATCGTCCCCATGATGAGGTTCGGGAAGCGGGCTTTAAGAGAGACGAAGAGGCTCAAGACGCTGATCCGCAAAGGATTGTCTGACGAGGCGAGAGGAATCATGTCAGCGTTCCTTTCCGAAGGTCCAAAGTGCCGCAACACAAGGCACCAGTTCGACTTACTGGTGTACGCATACACTCTATAATTCGTCTCCAGAATGACAAAACCTCTCTCCTCATCGCTGCCATGCCCACCGACCAGCGGGGTGGCGCTGCTGGTAAGCGTGGTGGCCAAACGTGTAGGATAGAACCTTCGCGAAGTGCTTTTCCTCTGATAGACTAGTCCGTAGTCCCTGAAATCTTGCAGCATGTGCAGCTGCGTCTCGGTGAAATCCTCGATGGAGTAGTCCTTGCCCAGTTGAAGATTTCCCAGCATGAAAATGAACGACAAGACTTCCACCAGATCCATATTTCTTGATTCTGCCATTGTGAGGTAGGAGAGCAAAAGGTCCCAAAGCTGCGTGTTCAGATCCTCCAGCAGGAATTGAAAGCCGAGCGAAGTGATGGAGAGGTCCGCATCGTCTGGTCTTTTGCTCGAGGCGTGCTGCATCAAGCCAGAAGCTCTGAGGAGGTAGAGCACAGGAGCACGCGGTACTTCTGCACCTCCACTGCCCACCATGTAGTGCAGTATTGCTTCCCATCTACTTCGAGCATACTCGTCCAGGTATTCCAGGTCCACTGCATTCTTGTCAGGCGTATCGCAAGCGACCCCGAAAGATCTATGATCGCCTCCTCCTATCAGTGCTCTTCTCATGCCGTCCCTAAACACTCCGTTGAGTTGATACTTTGCACCTTTGATCCGCACGATGTTGAGCGTGGACAAGCGGTCCATGCCTTCTTCGAATTTTCGTCTCGCTTCAGTCTCTCGCTTGATCCAAGCCTGAGCGTCCGAGACAGGCATGGTGGAGGAGGAGGATGCTTCTTCTCCCTCCAAGAAGAGCATAGACATGATTTGTTGTCGCGCAAGCATCGGTACCAATCTGAAGATGGCCAAGCAATTTGCTGGTCTTTGATACAGCCTATTGAGCGTTGTTTGAGCTTGGCGATCCAAGAAAGCATTGATCGTGTCCTGTCCTTGAGCTTGCGGTTGTGCGTGTATTAGTCTTTTGCTCGCTCCTCCGCCTCCCGCTTCGCTGGCCCCACCGCCGCGAGTTGGGGTGCTCAGCGCAGGCGTCGACATGACTTCTGGCTCGTGACGCGCTGCTCCTGAAGGCTGAGAATGATGCGCTACAAGTCGTCTGATTGTCTAAAAGACCAGCTGGAGGTCACCAGATACTCCCCACCTGTGCTGAAAAATGGTGAAATGGCCCGCCTCAGGTCCGTAGACAAAAGAGGTCCAGGTTGCCTTTGCAACGCGACAGGGAAGCTCTATGCACAACGCAACTCGGCCTCGCGCCTCTTTTGTCTTGAAACGAGACGCTCAAGCTGATTCGCTCGCAACGCAATCGTGTGGGGATGTAAAGGATCAGAAGCGAATCGGAGCGACGCACCACTTTCATATCGATGATTTCATGCCGGGTTACAAAGCGAAGCATCAAGGGTCCCTTCATACTGAACGCTTTCATAGACCTGTACTACGACGAAGCTGTCGAGCGTCCGCGGCCACCGCGGAGAAGCTAAGCCACACGACCCCGTGCAGCAGCAGCCAAAAGCGTTCAACCCGAGCTGAACCAACATCCGTTCATTCTCTAGAAGTATCTGTTCTCTCAAGCCTCACAATCACACTCACCCCCCCCCCTTCCAATCCTTCGAGCAACCCATAGCTAGGTCCACTGCTCTGACCTAATCAAACATGGAATCGATAGACAGTCAACGCCACTCACACTACTGGAGAGTGGATGCATGGACTTCACACCGCGCGAACCGCGTCGGCATTGTCGCTCGCTAGCAGACATTTCTGCAAAGCCAACGACCGACTGGGAGGCGCAGGCACCTGTCGAACCTTGATGCATGTATGCATGGTCCGATACTCGTGAGCGAAAGCGCATTTCAACTTGTTTCATTCTTTCTCGACTGGCATCATAGGTGTAGGGAGTACAGTAGTCGTGTGGACCGGCTCAAGAGGCGGCAGCGAGCTGAACGACGGGTAGAGGAACGCCATTCTTGAGAGCCGAGCGTTTGCCAGCTGCGACGTCCTTTTGAATCTGGGCAATCTCCAGCTGCTTCTCCTCGGCTCTCTCATCCTGAGGGTCGTCAGGGGTCCAGCTGAGGAAGTCGTTGGTGTAGTTTGGCTTAAAGTCCTGGGGAACAATGCCGAGTCTCTTGGAGTAATTGGTGACCTTGGTCCAGTCACGCGGCACATTGGCAGCGTCCGTAGACATGTAGACGAAGCATCGCTCAAAGATTCTCTCGTTCAGAGCAGTGTTCATCTCTGGTTTGAACCTCTTGTACTCTTCCCAAGCCTTTTGAGGGTTGGCGAATAATTGGTCGCTGGCACCCTTGACGGCCCGCAAGAACGCTCTCGCTTTCTCCGGAGCGCGCGCTAGGAATTCGTCATTGGCGAGGATGAGGATGGAGCAGAAGCAGCAGCACCCAAGCTCAGCCAAAGTGTCAATGCGCATCATCTGAACGTCAGTCGGGTCTCTGCCCTGCTCCTTCAGCCACTCCTCCAGCTCGACCTGGTTCACGCTCTCGATGCCAATACCTGATCACAACGTGGGCATCTCGTCAGCTGACAAGGACGCAAAGATACGCTGTCGACATTTCTCCAATTGTCCCCACTCACCGGCATCGATTTCACCACGCTTGATGGCGTCAACCATGTGCATACCTGTGCGAACCGCCGTGTAGTCGTCCGGGGACACTATGAACAAGCGATCACGATGGGCAAGGGCGTAAGCACATGCGCGCGGTCGGCACACATCACCCCTCTCTCCACTCACTGCCAAAGTGGCCAGTCAACTCGTCAAGCTGGATCTTGCCGAAGTGACCCTGTGCAAGTCAGATTGAGAGGGAACGTCAGCGTGCGATCTGCTAGTCCCATCGTGAGGTCCTCCTGCACTCACGACGTAGCCGACGCGCTTGCCCTTCAAGCTTTGGAAGGTACCATCGATGCCGGAGCCCTTGAGGTAAATGACACCAGTGAAAGGCTCCTGCATCAATGAGCCTGCATAAAGAAGACCATTGCGCGAGCGCCGTCAGCAATGCAACAATGCGCGCTTGTCCCTGCTCAGATGAGCACTGACCGATGGCGGTGACATCGTAACCCTTTGCCTTGGCAGCGATGGAGTGGATCATGGCCTTGGCGCCAAGGTCGACGTTGCCGGATCCAATCATACTGCAGGTTCAATGCATCGAGCGAGTCAGTTTAAGACCTCAAGTCGAACGCGCAGGCGTGATTGACTCACTCGGTAACATCGCTGGGGTCATTGGGCTCGAGCTGCAAGAATAGCCGGCGTCGGAACGGGATCAGGAAGGGCTCTCGATCATCAAGTAGCGAGGGCAACATGCTCACGATGGCAACCTCGATGCCCTCTTTCTGGAAGAGTCCCTGCTTTTGCGCCAGAAATACGGCGATGTGATAAGGCGTTGCCTTCCAATTGCTGATCACCAGAATGTCACGCAAAGGAGTAGCTTGAGCTTGTGGGACCCGAAGGAGCGAGAAACTCATGCGACTCACAGGAGGAAAGAGACCTTGTCAGTCTTGAGACCCATGGTGATGACAGAGAGTGGGGCGTCTAGGTAGGGTGTTGTATGCGTATGCTAGAGAGTCTCGAGAGACGATATGGCTGCACGGCGGGCACGAAGTGCTTCATCTCTAGGCTTTATATACATGTAGCCTTCTCGCCTAAAGGGGGGACGCTCTCACGATCTGGCGAGTTGGTCTGTGCTCCTCGATCTTGATTGGGCAGCAGGAAGGGAGGTCATGCGCCGGTCAAGTGTCACACGCACGCACTGCGTCAGTCGCAAATCGAGCACCGGAAGCTTTTGGGCGCAGCGTCAAGAGAGATTCCCAGCATGTGCTGAACGGCACACAAGTAGTGGTACAGTCAAAATACAGCTATAGGCCAGACATGACATGCAGTGCTCATCGGCAAAGCTTGGGGATGCTCAACAGGCAACACACAGCTCAGGTGCGCTCCAGCTCTGTTCGTGCACGTCCCTGATTGAGGCTCTCATGAGTGCAGCAGTGTAAGCTAGCGTATCGTCCCCAGCAAGGACCGTCGGAGTGTCTCGCTTGAACTCGATTGGTGATTAGGGAGATGCATACAAGTTTTTAAAGTATTCGTTCCTCCATCGACGCCTTAAGCAGCACTCCCCGAGGGCTGTGGAATTGCGACCTCGGGACTTGCCTCGATCCCGTTATAATGATGCTCGCCAGCAGCGCCATCACCATTTTGAACCACGAATCGTGAATGCCGCCAGCACAGCATCCCTCGAGCGTGTGAAGCACGAGCAAAGCCATACACAGCTCTCAGCATCGAGCCTTTGCACGGCGACTCCAGGTGCTCAGTCACATTTAATTCCACCCTGCAGCCAATGCATACCGCGTACGCTACGGTATGGGATCCAGCAATCTATGCATGAGTCAGAGCCAGAGTTGGTCAAGTTCAGGGTCGAGATGAAGCATGTGCTATGGGCTACGCCCGTTCAACCTCTGCTGCTGTTCGGCAAGGTATATCGCCCCATGCAAGATCTACGCCAATGATGCTTCAAGACTGGCAACGTGCCTCTCTCGATTGTAATCAGAGTACGAAAGTTGGAATAATGATATACAAGTCTCGGTGCATGGAGCGTCCATGCCGGTGCACGATACGGTGTATACGTGTACATTGTGGGCCACCTATAGCTGGCCAAAGAAGACTTGAGGGGGGGGGGACTCTGTCGGTTATCTCACCCCTGCTACATGTGCGCCACAAGACAGCAGGCGCAAACCGAGTCATCCGGTCGGGCGTCGCGATCGAGTCGGAGTGAGCTGCGAGGGTGAATCTGTGATCACAATCGTGAATGTCTGCATGACGGCTCCTGCGCTGTTCTCAATCAGAATCTGTCCCTCTCATCTCCCCCTCCCCCCTTCCTATATCGAGTGCCAGTCTCGGCGCTCGAGTCCAACAAGTCGTCGATCGCCGTCCTTGTTGCAAACAAAGGCTCCAACCAAATCGTGAACAAGCTGCGAATCGCAGCGAGGCCATCCGCGGTGCTGCTGCTGCTGCTTGCAACAAAAGCTTTCATCGGAAGGATTAGCAACTAAGCAGCATGCCTGCTGCACCCTGCATGCAGCACATGCGCGCGTCCGCGCTGACTGTCCGTGCGCGGTGCTCCGTGCGTGCGTGCGTGCGTGCGTGCGTGCGTGCAGCCTTGCTTCGACACCACTGAAGCTGCTGCTGCAGCCCAGCCCTCTCCTCTACAACAGGAGCTGCTTGGCTGGTACGTGCATGTACTGTACCTGCTATAGCTGCTCTGCGCTGACAAAGTTCTGACTTGGTCAACCCTAACGACGCTTAATTGTTATTGGTGAGCACCGTGTCGGCCAGGTGGGGTCTAAGGGTATACGGGTCCATCAGAGTCAACAATCCGATCAAGTCTACGAAATATTCGACATCGTTACGGCTTCATCAGAGGTGTAAGGTCTGCTGCGCGCTGCACGTGTGGGCTCAGGGCTCGTGGAGAGGGGACGCATGCAGCCAGCAGCAGGCGAACATCCATGCACCGGACCTCTTTGGCTCCACGCCTCCGTCTCCGCGCGTCGCGTACGTCGACCTTCTTTCTGCCTCTCCCTCTCCGACGCTTGGCAAGCTTCATCGTTGCCACCTTGATGAGATTTTGGCTTTGGGAGAAGCAAGGGCAGAGGAACAGCGAGCGCGTCAGCCACTTTCGTCTTTCGACTTTTGCCCACATGGAAACTCACACACCTCCTCTGCTCAAGTGCTGCTCTGCACCTTCTCCCTTGCCGGGTCTAGCTGATCCCTCTCCCCCTTCTCTCTTCTGCGTACAAGCTGCATTCGCATTCGAAAGAGCACGCGCACGCGCACGCACTAAGCACGCTTCATGCGCCAAGTCAAAAAAATGAACAGGTACTCACGACTCAAGACTGTAAAGCACGAAGGAAGATAAGTGATTGAGATCTAGCTGCTGCTGCTGCTACAGCAGATGTGGTGTCGCATGACCCTGCTGCATGCTCGTCGTCGCCCTTTTCTCACTCACCTTGTGCGATCAGGCAAACCCACCCCCCCCCAACCAATCACCGAACCAAACAACGCAGA
This sequence comes from Ceraceosorus guamensis, assembly GCF_003144195.1. Lineage (NCBI taxonomy): Eukaryota > Fungi > Basidiomycota > Exobasidiomycetes > Ceraceosorales > Ceraceosoraceae > Ceraceosorus > Ceraceosorus guamensis. The sequence continues at coordinate 29,220 of NW_020290054.1, forward strand.
ACTTTTTCATTGTGATTTGGGCGTGTTTGCATGTGGCAGGCACACTTTCGAGAAAAGATTTCTTCAGCCAAGCCTCGATTTTCGCGAATATGTGTGCAATCTATTCACAACAGTCCCTCCCCCCACACCCCAGGCGCTTCAAAGCAGTCAGAGTCCGTCACATGAATCGTGAATCATGGAAGCCCTGCACAAGCATCTCCTTCGGATATGCTTCTCGGTACATCGTCTTGTTGTCAAGCAACCATTCATCCCCTCAGACCTAGCTGTACGGCCGCTTGAATTGAATCTTTCCCAAGCTTCGAGGCAGCTTATCCTTGCGCCAAGCCGTCGGCGGCGATGAGTCGCAGCTACAAGATTGTGCCATCGCCCTGCTCCCGTCCGCAATGATAGCTCGACGAAAGTCATCTTTTCTGCCTCATCTTTGAACGCGGGCCAGGACAGGCGTAGCGATCCAGTGCAATGCTATCAGATTACGCGGGACAAAGAAACAAACGCCTCGAGAAAGGGGCGGGCCGGAGGCAAGAGAGGGAGGTGGGTTGTGTGTGTGTGTATGAAGAGATGCGTGAACGTCGAGGACGCGCATGCAACGCTCAGGAACCGCAAGGGTGATGCAGCAATCCCGGAGCGATGCCTGGGCAGATGAGAAGCAGGGAGGCAGTCAAGAATGCGATGGGATGTACATGCTGAGATGCGTAACACGAGCCGGTACTGAGCGCAAGGCAGCACTTGATCGAAAAAGTCCTTGTTGTCGAATGCAGCGCACAAAAGTCCTAGTACGTACTGCCTCCATACTGTCCGGCAGGAGGGTAGCCGGATCCCTTCGATCCAAAGCCAGGTGCTAATCTGCCAGGGCTGTTGTTCCGGTTCGACGAATGACCACCGCTGAACGGGCTCTCGTGGGTGTTGATGGAGGCAGGACCCATGACGTCGACGTCTCCAGCCCCAATCAACGGGTCCTTGACTTCCCACACGCTTTGCTTACTGCCAACGGAGAACTCGAGATCCTCCTTCGTGATGGAGTCCCAATACTTGTACGTCATCATGACTGCAAATAGCAAGCAAAGCGTACCAAAAAAGGTCCCGTCAATGTAGTGCTTGACTTTGTCGCAGATCGTCGCGGAGAATCCGAACATGAGCACGCAAGCGGCAACGAAGGCCAGTGTACCGAATGTAATGTCTCCTAGCGGCCACCTGTCGTCGAGTGTTCGCAGGACCAAGATGATTTGCGAGATCACGTAGATCGCCACGCAGACGACCGGGAAAAGCAGCTGGACGACCCAGAGGCCGACTGTCTTTGTGGGTGACAAGCCGCCTACGGACTTGAAGGTGGCAAGCGCGACCAAAAAGCCGATCAGCCACAAGACCACGCAGGATATCCGCAAGAACCACAGGGATTTGGGAGTGCCGTCCTCTGCAAATTGGAAGCCAACAAAGCCGTTGATGAGCAGGCACCAATAGATTGCAGTGCCTAGTCCCACGTAGATGGCCGCAAACACCTGTTGCGCAAAGCGAGGAAGAGGACGTCAAAGTCGGCCCTGTCTCCCAAGCAAAGCTGCCCTGACTCACTGCATATGCGGTGCTGTAGGTGGGAATGATGGCCGAGTCCAGAAAGATGGCAAGGATTTCTGCCACCGCATATAGATAGAAGAAGAGAACAATCTCCTTCCTCCCTGTGGCAAGCCCAAAGTACAGGTGTGCATTAGCATTTGTGGCACAAACTCCAAGGGGCAGGCGCGGACCTGGGATATGGTCACGCTCAGCGCCGCTCCTCCGTCTCCCAGCACGTTGAGTGAGCGACACCTGACCTTGCCCCAAATCATTCTAAGTTGGAGGGCAACCGCTTGCGTGTGCAGAACCGTGAGACTCACCGACGGCAGTGTACTTGCTGCGGACGTGGTAAATCATGATCGCTGTCATGATGAGCGCAGCGATGTGCACAAAACATGTTGCTGCGAAGAGAGATGAAGTCGGTGCGACGTTTACTGTCAGCCTCCGCCCAAGCCGTACACAGAAGCAAGGTGTACCCGAGGCCCCGCTGTGAGGCAATCCAAGGGGCCAAAGATCCATCAGAGATGTGCGGATTGTCGTGGGGACTATGCCGCCAGACAGTAGCAACTTGCGACGGTCTTGCTAAGCATTCGAGCCAAATTGTCATCCGCGCACCTCGATGCTTGCTCCCTAGAAGCTTTCTTCGCGTTGCTCGAGACGTGATTGCGCGCACTCACCCGGTTGGAAAATGATGGTGTTGTTGATCTCGACATTCCTCGAGTAGCATTTCGGCTCCAATCCCAACTCGCTGCCCAACAAGGGACACACGATCAATGCTACCGTATCACAGATCTCATCATAGTTCCCAAAAGAGAGACCCATCTTCAGTAGTGATGGTGTAGGTCGTACACGGCGCAGTAGCCAGTAAGAGTGTGATGGTGGCGGATGCCCGATTCACCGCGACGTGGTCAGCGGAGCTTTGCCGTTCCCAGACTGAATTGAAGAGGTGCACTTGTTTGAATGCTATTTTCGAATGTGGACGCTGGTGATCCTGAGGCCAAGGAACCGATACGAGTGTCGTGAAAGATCAAGCGAAGGGTGGGATGTCGGGTATACGATCAGCTGAGCTGCTCAAATTTGGTCAGGGAAGGTGCGTTGAGGACTTGCGTGACTCGGATTGGACCTAAACCCGAGCGAGCAGTGGTCGACGGCGCAATTGAGGTCAAGATGTGGCTGTTGGGCGATTCCGATGAGGTATGGAAGGTGAAGAGGTGATGTTTGGACGAGAATCGAATCGCTCGCCACGAAGCTCGCGTCTCGTGGTACCAAGCACCGCGTCCATTAGCCGAGAAATGTCCACCGAGCCGCCTGCTGCTGTGCAAGATTGCGCCTAAAGGCATCACACCGCAGAAGGGCGCGCGCGCGCCCGCTTAGGGGGAGAACGTCGCCGCGGCACGACGGCCTTGCGCGCCGTTCATCAGCACAGCATGCACAGCACAAGGCCACTCACGACTGACTCGTGACTGCAGATGAGCTAGGACGAGAAGAGGCCCCGGCATGCGACGCGCGCTGACGCTTTGCATCGAAGAGCGAACCCTGCCGCTTGCGCCAGGTGCTTCACCATGCAGCAAGCATCGTCTCCAAGGCGAACTTTTTGCCTCAGCTCTGCTGCTGCATGGATGTATGTAGATTCACATTCGTGACTTGCCATGCATGCATCAGCAGCAGCTGTGTTTGCCAATCAACGGACTTATTAGACTCTTCTCTCTTCTGATTTTTTGACTCACGACTGTAGGTACCATCGTACCGCTACGCTACGTTGCGCTAGGCCGCTCACCGCCAACTGAGCACGCTCTGATGCTTCTTCCAACGTCAACATCGTCACGAATCGTGGGTCAATTACTAAAGAGCTTCGCTTGATATCAGATGCGCCATATCGGATGGACCTTCATCGAGCTCGAGAGGCATCCCAGCTCATTTTTGATACTTTTGGTGCGTGTCCTCAGCTTGTGCGACACCACTCTTGACTGGGCCGGGCGTGATTCATGATCAAGTTGTGAATACAAGTCATGATCAAGTTGTGAATATAACGCCACGCTCACAAGCGCGAGGAACGTTCAAATTCAAAGAGCGATGTAGCGGATGAAAGTGTAGAGCACAATACAAGCAGCCGAAGGGTTATCTGTCTCGCTCAGCACGGGCAACGAACACGGCACATAGCACGAAAGATGCTTCCTTCCGAAATACTCTTCTCCATCGGCGTCATCCCACGTGGTTCTCGTGCACGAAATGTCAGTCTGCAAATTCCTTGAAAGAAGTTGGAAGGCGAAGCAGGTAGCCTCCGATCCAGCGACCTGTGCGAAGCGCATAAGTGTTTCGATGAGATCACGAATGGCGGCAAGGAGCGAGGCACAGAAGCAGTCAGAGAGCATTAATGCTCTTCGAAAGGGACGGATGCTCACCGAAAATGATGTTGACCCAGTTCGAAATGGTGACGGGGATGCCTGCGAGGATGACATCAGCGTGATCCAACAATCTGAGCATCTGCGATGACCGCGATAGCAGCGGCAGATATGTCAGTCGCGAGTATAAAATGCACCTTCAGGTATTTGCTTGCATGCCAGCCTCACCTGGAAGGGGTTAGGCGGTCGGCCAGCGAGAGTCACAGATGACAAGTAGCCATACTGAAAGCATAGAGATGTTATTCAGCGCACAACTCTTGTTGCTCTGGGATCGGCAGCTGATCCTACTCAGCAAACAAAGTGAAAGACTCACAAAGTTGTGCACAAAGGTCTCGTCGAATCCAGGATTGTCTCCGCCCTTGACAGTGATGTGGACAACTAGATCCTCTCCACTTGCCTCGTCAGACCAGAACGTGTGAGGTCGCCAGGGAGGAATGTTTACAGTCTCGCCTGCTTTCAGGATACCTGTGCGACCGTCGATCAGATAAGCGAGGATGCCGGACTGCACTGCGAAAGTCTCGGTCTGAAAGCGATGCACTGCAAAATGGGAGGAGTCGGTCCAGCTATCCATGAGCCACTACCATGACGCATACACTCGGTAAACCTCTGAAGAACCGAGAGGCGAGTGCTTGCAATTCACCGTGGTAAGGAGGTGTAGCGGTACTCTTCCTTCCTGCACCCGTATGCGGACTGCCCTTCTTGAAACGCTGGCCTGAAGTGAAGCTCCTGCCATCATCTTTGACGAGCCATGTCTGCAGATCGCCGTCGAAGAAGTGCCAAGCACCTGTGCTGTCGACGTGTGGTCTCTGCAATGGCTTCTCAACAGTCGTCAATGTGTACGCGATGTCACGTCAGCGTTGAGAGACAGCCTGGCAAGATGACAGATGCAGTCTCACCATGATGAGTCGATGTCACGCTAAGCGTCTGCAAAGCAAGCCCGACAAAATCTGGATGGTTGCAGGATGAAACGATAAGGTGCTATGACCGACTCGGCTCTGTTCAGCCGTGATATTTGATAAGCTGGGAATGAGTGGCCAAGCCCAGTCACGAGTGCACGGTGAAAGACAAATCAATGCCAAGTCATAGTCCAGTGAGTGGAGAGCGAGCGAGCCATCACAGGTCGGGGCTCACGTAGGCGCACAGCCTATTATATATGCGTCACGCGGAGCACGGAACTTCTTTTGGCGGCGAGCGTTCCGCTGCTGCGCGGAGGCCCTCTGATGCACACTTTACGCGTGATCCCGACGCGTGAGCGAGCCACTCTCCACAGCTTGGACGGATGCTCTTTCAGAAATCAATCCTTCAAACCAACACATCAACACCTCTGACACACCCCCTCCCTCTCTTTCTCTCTCTGGCTCTCTTTCCTCGCATCTTGGGGCTCGGAACGTTTCAGTAGAGCTCTTCGTTCACCGAGACAATACAATCCGACGCGGTGATTGCAACGCCTGGCGTTCTTCGTTGCCACCATGTCGAGCGCCGTTGCGGGAGCTGCCAACGAACATGTCGCAGATACCGACGACTTTGACTTTGGGGACGGAGACGATTTTGAGTTGGACGAGTCGGCGCTGCTTGCTATTGAGGCGGAAGCGAATTCCATGAGAGCCGCCGGACCCTCCAAGCCCAGAGCTCCACCCTCAGCGCCAGCCCTTCCTTGCACACCCAAGAGAGCAGCCACCTTGCCACGACGCTTGACTCAGACGTCTGGACGTGCATTACTTGCCTTCGAAACGCCCTTGGTTCCTCGCCGTGCCGCGTTCCTCGCCGACGATCACATGCAGCCGACACCACCGACTTCTTCGCCTCACTCCAACTTTGGCACGGGGAGCCAAAGCTCGTCAAGCAGGCGTCGGTCACAAAGTCCGCGAGAAGATTTGAGCATGGCGCCGCCAGCAAAGCCGCCAAGCAGTAGCATTCAAGAGGTCAGCTTCAACGCCGGTCCAGATCAGGCGAAAGGCAAAGAAAGAGCACAATTGGACTTTGACGACTTTGACGAAGACGGGGACGCGTCTCTATGGGATGATGCGCTACTACGGGGTGTGGATGCGATCGAGGCGAATCTGAAAGTGGGCGGAAGCGCGCAAGCAGTCAGTGATTGCGAGGCCCATATCGCTGCCCGATCTACGATGCGGCAGAGAGATCTGTTCGGACAAATCGTCGAAGATTTGCCTCCTCAATCGACCAATCGAGAATGGGACAAGGACGCGTACATGAGGGCAGCCGGCTTTGGTGGGTCTTCTGTGGGCGTGCTCTCTCAGACTGCGGGGCAGAGCTCCAGTGCGAGCAAGACGGGCCCGCGCGTCGCAAAGACCAAGCAATGGGATCGGACCGCGTACGCTAAGACGGGTCGACGCTACCGCAAAGATACAGAAGCGATGCGGCGCAAGAAGAATGGCCTACCAGTGCCCGAAGACGACGAGGAAGGCCAAGTGGACTGGGACAACGCAAGACCGTATGAACCTGCCAACGAGGCAAGAGACGTCATTCCGGAGCTGCAGCCTATGAAACTCCGCATCGATGAGGAAGCTGCAAAGGAGTGGATCTATCCTACTAATAAGGAGAAGCGAAGTTATCAATTCGACATCGTGCAGAAAGCTCTGTACAGCAACACACTGGTCGCATTGCCGACCGGTCTCGGCAAAACCTTCATCGCTGCCGTCGTAATCCTCAACTACTTCAATTGGTTCCCGGACGGCAAGATCATCTTCGTGGCTCCTACGCGACAGCTGGTAGCACAGCAGCAATATGCCTGCCACCGTATATGTGGTCTACCCTGGGAAACGGCCGTTGAGCTCACAGGAGCGACCAAAAGGGGCTTAAGAAACGATCAGTGGGAGACGAAGCGCATCTTCTACATGACACCGCAATGCTTCGAGAACGACCTTTGCTCGTCGGCCGTGGATGCACGCGATGTTTGTTGCGTAGTGGTCGATGAGGCCCATCGCGCCACAGGCAACTATGCTTATGGCAATGTCATAAGGTACTTGACTCAGAGGAACCCATATTTCAGAATTCTAGCCTTGACGGCCACGCCTGGCAACAAGAGCGAGAAGGTGCAAGAAGTGGTCGACAACCTGCACATCAGCCACATCGAAATCAGAACGGAGGAAGCCATTGACATTAGGACTTACATTCACAAGAAGGTGCGAGAACGGAGACCTCGTTTCCGTTGATAGCTGGCGACACTAACGAGCCCTTCTGTCTGCAGCACGAGCATCCCGTCCTCGTGCCAATGCGAGATGAAGCCTCGGAGGTCCAGGCGGCCTGGGCAAAGCTGATGATAGTGAGATGCACGTGCTCGCACGCCAATTGACGTGTCTCATGTATCGCTACTCAATTCCTTCTCTATCCGACAGCCTGTCGTCGATCCGCTCTTCAAGGCGCGCTTAATACACAGTGCAGACCCCGTGTCACTGCACCCCTTCGCTTTGATAAGCGCCGGCAGGAATCCCGGCAACAAGCCGATCTTCGCTAAGAATGGTTCTCTTCGCGGAAAACTTGGAACACTCCAGGCTATGGCCGCTGCCATGCAGCTGCTCAACGAGCACTCAATCACCATGTTCCGCACGCGCGTGCAAGACTTCGCCGCGAAGAAGCGACCGGGCATCAATCAAGACTCTGCCGAGTTCAAACGCTTCCGAATACAGCTCGACAGCCTCGATCAGACACCGGAAAACATGCTGCATCCGAAGATGATGTACTTGCGGGACGTCGTCAAGGCTCACTTTGTTGCAGAGCAAGAGCAGGGCCGCAGCAGCGACACTCGTGTCATGATCTTTTGCTCGTACCGAGAATGCGTGAAGGAGATCGTCGAGTTTCTGAACACGATCGACGATATCAAGGCTGTACAATTCATCGGCCAGTCGGCAGATCGCACAGGTGGCAGTGGCATGAATCAGAAAGCCCAGGAAAAGGTGAGTGCAGTCAGGCTTAGCATGAGTACGTGGAGGGCTGATCGCCGCGCTCAATCCGAACGAGAAGATCATTTTCCAATACCGGCAAGGCTACTACAATGTGCTAGTCGCCACTTCAATCGGCGAGGAAGGCCTCGACATTGGAGAAGTTGACCTGATCGTGTGCTACGAAGCTGTCAAAGATTCGGTCCGCATGGTGAGCAGATAGAGCGCAGAGCTCCCCAGTCCAGCCCTGCAACTCATTGCGCTTTGCTCTCAACAGTTGCAACGTGTCGGCCGCACGGGACGCAAGCGTGATGGCAAAATAGTCGTGCTCATGTCAGAGGGGCGTGAGGAGAAGCTTTGGGCCCAGTCCAAGGACAATTACAAATCCGTTCAGAAAGACATCACCAGAGGCCTTAACTTGGAGCTCTTCGGCGACGTTCCAAGATTGGTGCCTAAGCACATCAAGCCCACTGTCGTCATGCGTGATGTCGAACAACCCGACTTTATTCCTGGAGCGGTAGACCTCGCTCAGACTTCGAGCAACGCCATCAAGTCTGCTGCGAAGAACGGCAAGGATAAAGGCAAGAACAAACGCGTTGCCGAAGACATGCCTGAAGGTGCTTTGATGAACTTCATTGCAGCAAGCGAGTTGCGAAAGGATGGCAAGCTCAAGCGAAAAAGCTCTGGATCGGCGAAGACTATCCGACGCAAAAGCGGAGGTAAGAGAAGAGATACAAGTTCATCAGAAGAATCACCGCATGAGAGGATAGCAGCGGCCCCAGCTTTGGCTCTGTCCGACGACTCAGACGACGATCTTCTTGCTGGTGGCATCGACTTTCGGTCGGCTGCCACGGCCACAAAGAGGACGAATGGCCAAGGACCCAAAGGGATAATGACGGCTACTTCGCTACAGGGTTCAGCCAGTCACCCTAAAGGCCGCAGGCTCGGCGTTCGACGCCAGCCATCTAGCGCTGCATTGCTCTCTTCACCTCTTTGCAATTCTCTGGTCGCCAATGCAGCGGGACTGCCTGACGGCAACGACCAGCGTGCTTTTGCGCTCGCTTCTGGAGGCGAAACGCTGCACCACACGCGAGCCAAGCAAGATTGCTGCCCATCCAGTTCGCCAGCCCAAACCGGATGTGGTATTGGCAAGCCGCATCCTTTGGTGGCAGCGCTGTTGGAGCAGCATGTCGCTAGCAGAGATGACGAGAGTGCGCCCCAGGATGCGATAGAAGCTGCCGACGCGGCGATGCTCGTGGACGGCGGCACATCCGATGTGGAAGACAGCTTTGATGATCTTGAGCCGCTCCCGCTTTTGAGCACTCAGAATTCAGTGAGCGTTCTCGACGCACCTCCGTTGCCAGCAGCCCCAGCCATTAGAAGCGCGCCGAAATCGGCTTTCGACAGTGGCAAAGGGGCAACTACACGCACGCAAGGCGACTCGACAAAAAATGCCTTGCTGACTTCGGACGACACACCATTCAAACCTCAGGTGCGGCGTTTCCCGGCCCGGCCTAGTGCCCCTGGCTCGTCACCTCTCCAAATGCCGCCTCCCGCCGCAAGACCCAAGAAACGCCTTCGTCGGGGCGTGGTGGGGTGCGACTCTGATCAGCCTGATGCAGGAGATGGAATTGTTTGCAAGGATCGACCTTGTGGAGGGAGAGCGTCCTCCTCGAAGCCGGCTGCAGCGGACAGCCGTGCCGTTTGTCAGGCGAACGGGCCAAAGAAACACAAGAGGCAGAAGAAGCGCATCTCGAACTCGCCTACCAGCCGGATGCTCTTTCGCCGGTCCGCAGAGCGTGACACGGATGAAGAGATCCACCGTGAGCTTGACGAGAACGACGAGGGTCTGGACACCGAAGACGACGCGGACTCGAGCGACCGCGAGCATGTGGGTCACTTTCAGCCCACCCAGGCTCCTCGAGGCTACAATCAACAAGCAATGTACGCGCAATCGCTGCTGTGAGTCGATACGTCGCAAGGGTGCCCGTGATACGAAGCGATCAAGCTGACCTATGGAAGGCTTTCACTGGCGCAGGACGCAAGCCGCGCCAAAAATGGGCCTGGATCGCCCGCAGCGCAAAGCAGAGTTCTATGGTGGTCGCTACGGAGCGCTTGCCTCCGACGAGCACGAAGAGTCTCCGATCCGCGTAGCGCGAGGGTCGCACCGCCAGCGCCGAGAGATCGAGAGCACGCATGCTGAAGAGCCAAGTGATTCCGAGGACAATTACGAACTCGGCTCCTTCATCGTCTCGGATCATGAGCAAGTGAGTGCTAGACGCTGCAATTCGTTTGCAGCTCATGCGCTGACTGCTACCCAATCCAAAGATCGAGATGGCGAGCTCGAGCCAAAGACTTCCCCAGACTAGCTCCCAATGACGTTCCTCTTCACTTGCGCATCCACGTCCAATGACGGAGCGAGACCTCTTCCCTTTCAACTGCGTTCGCACTCTGCTCCTCCAGGTCAATGCAATGTCACCATCGCAGGCGCGTGCAGAATCGAGAGGTTTTCTTGTCTATTGAGACAAGCCTGATGTATATTGCTCAAAGCGCGTGGTGTGAAGCCATGAGACGCTCCATTGAAGCCACAGAGGTTGGCGTAGGCACAAGCTGTCTACAGTTAGTGGCCATTACCTCCCTTGAGAGCTGGAAGAGAAATCGGCAATGAGCGTCAGCAACATGCAACTGTGACGCGACACAGGCGCAAGAGGTCGCCGCGCGAGTCGACGCAACGTTCTCGGTGAGATGCTTCCAACGAGTGGCTGGGCGCCCCTCAGAATTGCCTGCACGCATGCGTCTCTGTTCCGAGCCCGGAGCTGCTTTCCTATGTCACAATGACCTCTGCGAATCGCAGCTGTCGACGGCTTGGCGTACTCCTTGCTGTAATCCAACGTCGCTTCGAAGCTGCGAGCCCAACATCGCTGACACAGAGGAAAGCATTTGGCCTTTGGATACCTGCTCGCCTGACAGCCGCCATTCTACCGCACCACCATACTCTGAGGCGTGACTATGACTATGCTCCAACAGCAGACCAAGCAGCGCGAGCTACACGCACCGTAAGGGTTCTTGGGGTCCTTCTTGGCCTCGGGAGTGGAGACTGCAGCATCCTGGAGGTAGTTGATGCCAGCGTAGACGATGACGCCAGCCGTCAGGAAAGGCCACAGAGGGCGAATGATGGGAGTTGGGTAGCTGCGAGGCAGGTGCGATCGGATCGAGTCAGTTCAGTTCCCTACACATGGAGCTTGCAAAGCGCCCGAAGCAAGCTATGCCGCATGGAGTTGTGCGAGGCTAATGCTGAAGCGAGACGAGAGACACTCACGCGCGGTAGCCGAACATTTTGGGCAGCTATGATATGTTGAAAATTGCGGTGTTGATGGTCTTTTGCGCGATTCCAATACAATGGAACTGCTGTGAATGTCAGGATGTGCGTCAGCGCAGTTGGAGGCGATGCCTCGCCTTGGCGGAGGTCGCGCTGTGTGGGAGTGAGTCAAGCCCACGACGCGATCGGACGTGCTGTGCGTCCGTGCTACTCGAGACCACGTGGCTGTAAGACCCAGATTACCATCACGTGATGCTCGGGCCTCGGCCACCGCTCAGGCAGGCCGTTGTTCTCCAAGGTTCAAGATTCATCAAGATTCAAGATTAGTGATCCATCTCACAGTTCACTGAACTTGCGGCACCAGACTCGAGCACAAAAAGACAGAACATGCGCCGGTTGTCAAGGTACTTGTACTTGTGAGTAACAGACATCGCAGACTGTTGAGAGAGAAGAGTGTCTCATCGAGCCCGCCCGGCGATTGACGTGATCGCGTGTACTCACCACACTGAAGACTCATGACTCCACACTGGACACTCATCAAATCAGTTCGTAGTTTCCTCGACGAGTCCTGAACTCGATCGAGGAGTTGCGCTTCTACGCTTCGACTGCTCATGGAACCAGCTCGAAGCTGTCCAATGACACCTGTGTTCGGTGCTTGTTGACTTGATGACCGCGAGCTCATCATCCATCTGAAGGCGCACAAGATTCACATTTGATGGCGATTTTCGTAAGCGTGTCGCGCAGCGGGCGATGCTCCTTAAATCGAGCAGCGGTTCGCAACGCATATTCCCGGGTCACGGTACCCGAGACCCGAATCCGACTATCGCAAAACACACTCATGGCTCCAGTTACACACATGCACATACATTAGGTGGGTGCTATTTTGATACCTGCTGAACTCTTGGACTGCCACCGGGTGAACGTACTTCTCTCAAGCTATGCTGGCGTGATCGCCGCGTTGTGTCAGACACATGCACTTTCGAAGGGAGCAATCGAGGCAAGGAGGGTCGGTCCCCCGAAATCGATGGGAGGACCCTGTGATCCGGTCCTATATACATACGCGTACAGGTTCAAGATTTGTGGGTCGTACGGCGGCTGCAGCAACGCCGGTGACGCAGACGCGTGACGCTTTATACTGTACCTGTACCAGTGCATATGTCCAGCAGGTTGAGATCTACGCGCGTCTGCTGGTGAGACACAAGCCACTCGGCGTTCACCGGAAGGGCAATTCAGACCGGGCCTCGCCGGCCGGAATGACGAACATACCGCTGCAGCCAACGTTGGCACCGCCGCTGTGGCCGTCTAACACCGGTCGCACTCATGACTCGCATACCAATCAAGCCTTCATACGCATCTGATGTAGCGACGTGCTCATCGAGTGTAATCACATCAGACCATCTAGCCTGCTCACGGACTCCTGCCCCACCCAATCGTGAAGGATTGATCAATCGAAAATGATCTGGGAACGGATGTATTCGGGCGGCCTTCCAGATCACCGCGCGCTTTGTACCGTCGCAAGAACGCTGCTGTATGCTGCTCGCTGCATTCACGGTTGGACCGGGAATCAGCAACACGATGACGGACGATCTTGCAGCTCGCAGCAATTAAGGAACGTGTCACCTGAGCACCCACGCACACACCACCATCGGCTGCGCATGCACCAGAGTTGGGAAACCGAAGAGGTTGCCGAAGAAGGCTTGCGTGCGCGTGCGCGTGCGCGTGCTTAGCCGTGGCAATGTGAATGTGATCGTGAATGGAGCCCAAGCACCAAGTCACGAGTGGCTTGACAACGGCCGAATCTGTGTGCGGTGGGACGAAAGCGTTTGAGGTGTGTGGGCTGGTTCCCTAGATTCGAGTCAGCGCACACGCCATGGCGAAGTGAATGATACCGCCGGTCTGGGCCCAAGCGCGCAGCCCGCTCGCGAGAGGTGTTGCTGGTGTGCATCTGTGCTGTCTAGGCATGGCGCATGAGCTTCGCGCTGCCAAGTCTGTAAGGCTGACGTGATTCAGGGGATTCACACTTTCGCTGCGCACAGCAAGGTCGAAATGCGAAGGTTTGCTCATGTATCAGCAGTCTGAGTCACGAGTTGCGCATCTCGGCGTTTGTCTGCATCTCAGCAAAGGTGGTAAACTCCGCCGCCGCGGCGATACTTTTGACTCGCGATTGACTCGCGATTTGCGACTATTGCTGGATGCATGGCTGATTTGATTAGGATTTAGGGGTCCCTTGCGCCACAGCTGCATTCACGATTGCATCAAGACAGGCATGCTGCAAACGCGGACGCGGACGCGAACGCAGCAGCAAGACGCGCTGATGCTGCTGCGCGTACGTGCGCACACAGCAGTTGATGGGTGCGTCCGTGAAAGATGCGGATTGAGACGTCGGCGCTTTGCGAGAAAGATTTCGATGCTGACGATGATGACGCGTCGAGAGGAATCACAATCTCGAATCACGAGCACAAGCACAATATCCCCAGCAGCAGCAGCCATGTGCACCATATATGCAAAGGCTCTTGATCTGGTGTCATGCGTTGATTTCGATCACCTCGGCACCAGCACGCTCACACCTTTTCGCCTTTCCTTCCCGCGGCCCCTGTCTAAACTACTTGATGCCTCGCGTGTTGCGCAACGGTCATAGACCGGAGTCGGCACAGCTGCGAGCCGAACCGCGAAAGCGTGCAAGGACAAGTCTTATCCGTCGCGATCTGGTGTGCGAACAGATTGCAAATCTTACTGCTCAGTCGCCGCGTGACTCGTGTGTTGGCGTGACGGACGTTTCAGGAACGGTCCTCTTCCCGATCATGCCGAAGGCTCGTGAACCGGTGCTGTGTATAGCGCTCCATCCTTGTCGACTTAGCGCGCGTCCGCACAAGGATTTCGCGCTTGTCCAGGACTGCTCACTCAGCACGCAGACGGTTGAAAGCTCGATTCTCATCTCATATAAAGTAGCTTGCTCCCTCAAAATTGCCACCACGATACGCCTCAATACATGCACGACCCACACCTCAGCATTCATTGCCAGCACTGCCAAAATCGGTCGGACTGATCTTCGTCGAGCATCACGGTCAAAGGCGAACACAGTGCCATCTCCCACTCCCATTTCAGACTATCAAGCTCATTGGTGGGGCAGCAGTAACCTACAACACTGCAGTCGGTCGTTGACCACAGCGTACCTCATTCTTCCGTCAAATACACCTTCTCGTACAGCATGACGCTCCTGGAAGTCATTCGCCACAAGAAGCCCTCAGCCTCAAACTCGAGACGCGACTCAGCCGGACACTCGTTGGCGTCACAGCGAGCTCTGCCGCCGCTGTCGCACTCTCAAGGAACCACGCCAGCCTCTTCGTCTCCCAACTCTCGTCGTTCATCTTACGACTGCGGCTGCGCTCAAGATTCGCCCATTCCAGGTGCCTACGTGGTACATTCCCCAACGTGCGACTCGCACCATCAGTCCGGCGTCGCCTCTCACGGGCCGGACTTTAGCAGGCTGAGAAAGTACAGAGGGCCAAACACCTCGGCAGGTGCTTGCGCTGTGTACCACAGCGAGCCGGTCGGTAGTCCTCGGACGTCGGAGGAGGTCAAGAACGCGTACCTCGCTAGCCAAGCTACCTCGGCCAACCGGAATCATCACCATGGTCACAGTCCTAACCTCGCCATGACTCCTCTACCGGAGCCGCACGGTGGGGCTAACAGAATTCAAGCCCAGGCGCACTGAACCCGTTTGCACGACGCAACCCCATCGGTTGGTGCCTCGCTTGGTCTACAATGATGCCAATCCAGCTCATTCTCTTCGGCACACTTCGTCTCGTCCTCGAAGCCCTACTTCCACCGTCGATCACTCGCCCAACAGACTCGGCACACCGGGACTATGCTTCGGATTAGAGGTTTTTCCTAGTCCATCGTGCCGCATCCTCCACTTGTGTGCTTCAGCCTGCTGTGCACACGATGACCTTACGCTCAATGATGCGTGAATGGAGTCGTCCAACCTGTCAACCAGGTGAATACTTTGCAGCTTACCCTCAGGTCAAGACATTCGTGTCAGCAACCTTAGAATACGCGTGCGATCGATCCTTTTTCCTTTTACTCTCGCTCTTGCCCTTTCTCTGGACACACCAACATACCCCTCAGTCACCTTTATGTACACCAGATAGATGAGATCTTATAGAGCACACGTCGCAATTGATCACCATTCTCAGTACACGTTTCGAGATCAACATTTCGATGTTTGGAAGGCCAATTGATTGGGTGTAGTTATCCGCATTCGTGAGCTACGTGTCTCCTCGCTGTGATCTAGCCATCTACGATACGATGACGCCTTCAGGGTCTTTGGCTGGCGCCTCAGGGGCAGCGCTGTTCTTGCCGAATCCGCCAGTCGAGCCAAACCCACCAGCGCCTCGCACGGTCGCATCCAAATCCTTGAGCGAGAAGAAGCAGACGTCATCAATCAGTCTAGGTTCCAAACGATGTTTGCTTTTGCTCGCACTCACGGCTACTTGCTCCACCTCTGGAGTGGCGATCCTCTCGATTACGAGTTGAGCTATTCTATCGCCCTCATTGACTAATCGTGTCCAGCAGATGATGCATGAGCGCACTCGCGCGTGCTTTTGTGCGAGGATCGACGCTCGATACGTCGAGAGAGCATTACTCACTCGTGAAGTCCTCTTCGCTTAGGTTGAAGAGCAAGACGCCCAAAAGACCTCTGTAGTCCGAATCGATCACTCCTGCTCCCACGTCTATACCATGCTTCGATGCTGTTTGAACATGCAACGACGATGCATCGGTCAGTCGTTGAGCACAGCGAAAGCAACGCGAAGCCCAGTCCAGTCTAGGAGCGTGACTGACTGACTGACTGACGAACAAACTCACCAAGACCGCTCCTGGGAGCCACTCTTCCATAACATCCCTCGGGAATGGCCAGTCGGATTCCAGTAGGCACGATGCCCCTTGCTCTAGCCTTCAAGACGGAGCCCTGAGAAGCGTAAAGGTCGTAGCCCGCTGCGAATGCTGAACCTCGAGTGGGCAGCTTGGCACCTGGATGAGCAGCATCCAGTTGGACCAGAAGCTTGGAAGTGCTCGGAGCGGTGGTAGTGGACATTTTCAGGACCTTGCTGGGGGGGAGAGAAGATGCTGCGAGTGGGGATGCGGGTCGGAGTGGCATGTGGTCCGTTTGTAGTTCTCGTTCGAGAGGTGCGCACCGTAATTGTTGCAGGGAAGCTCCGACTCCTGATTGATGCTTGGTGGACTCGCGGTGAGAAGAGCGCTCAAAGCATAGGATGGCTTGAGGCGCACACTCGTGACTCGCGACTCGTCAGGGCTTTCTCGTTGCGCCTTTGCTAAAAGTGTTCGAAACACACAACTCAAGGATTTGGCCATGAACTCATTACAAGTCGATCATCAGCAGTCGTGAGCGTGATTTATATGAATCGAGCGAATTTGTGTTCCTCTCTACGCGTCGCGTCGAGAAGCCCCGCGGTGACGCGCTTTCCACCGTCGTGCATGGCTGGGCTGGATCGAGTGATCCACTCGCACGAAAGCTAACAAGAAGGAACGAGGATCGAGCTAGACTAAGCTCGAGAGCTGCGCGCGCAATCATGCATAGAGGCTGATCCACGAGACAGTCAAAAGGGTCCCGATTGATGACCTACTTACCGCGGACAAAGGATGGCTCAGTGCACTTAGACTGCATTCTGATTGAGTCACTGATTGATTCGATTATATTCAAGAGCGCAAGAGATGCGACAGTCGGGCCTGCACGCTACACAGAGAAAGAAGCCTGGCTGCGGCTCACATCTAACTGACTGAGGGGACTCGACTGCTCTCCATCTTTGCAACAACCACATCGTCAGCTGCGCTAGCACGGCCCGATCAAGGAAAGCTTGATGGCTATCTCTACAAGTATCATTTCATCCTCGTCGTCAGTCCATCATACAGAGCTGGCCTCACACACGGCCGGGACGTAGAGCGCTAGAATGACATCCATCGCGGCACTTACGCCGACCAGGTCGCTGCTGTTGGGATCAACGAGCGCCTTGAGAGTCTCGAAGAGGACCAAGGCTGCTCGGCGGGAGGCAGCAGCAGCGGCTGCGGCTGCAGCTGCCATCAGGAAAGCGGCTGCCGCTGCGGCTGCAGCCAGCGAATCGAACAGCTCAAGCGCTCCAAGTGCGAGCACAACATCGATACCAACGATCGACAAGATAGTCGAGCCGACGTCTGATGATGGGTCCAGACGAATGAAAAGAGCAGCTGCCCACAACAAGGAGGTGGAGCTCGCGCTGCTGGCCCAAGATCAAGATTCCGCCTCGTCCTCTTCCTCTTCCTCTTCTACTTCACTCGACTCGCTTGCCCCAATTCCGAGCGAACGTCCCAACACTCCAAAACCCTTGAACGATCCAGAGCTGGGAAGCAACAAACACGTCAAAATGTGGGAGAGTGTACCTCTGAGGTTCCCGCCGCGGGATAGGTATCCGCCTTCAGCTCCCGACATCGCTTCCGACGATTTGCGTCTCAGTGCTATCGCGTTAGGTGTAGCTTCGTTAGGCGCTAGACCGACGTGGAGGCAAGGGTCACCTGCGGAAGCACTGGCGGCGGTGAATCAGGGTCTGGATAGCATGGTCAGAAAAGGAGACGCGGTGCACAAGCCTCCGAGCGACCAGGCGGAGCAAGATAAGAACACCAGAGATGAAGCTCTCAAGATCATCGATGCGGATGGTTATTGGAGCTCAGCGTCGGTGCATACACGATATGGTGACGAATCGCCGGATTGGATGTTTGAAGATTCCAAAGTGAGTGGCGAGGCGAGTGCCGAGCAAGACTTTTCGAGCGACCCTGCTATGCTACTAGATCTGCACCCGCGCGCTGATCCACTTTGTTGGATCCCTCGAATCCATCACAGCGGCTAGAGTGGCTCGGCGATGCAGTGGTGGGGCTCGTAGCTCGCCACACTATCATGACGCGCTATCCAGATCTCAGCGTCGCTGGAGCCACTCAGGCATGGGGTCACATCGTTTCCAACGACACCTTTGGGCATCTCTGGGATATCGCCGGTCTGGAGCCAATGCGGCTCAAAGTTGCGGAGCGCATCACATCGGAAGCTGTGCTGCAAGAGAAGCGCAGGCTGATTGATGCGATCGTGCATGGACATGTGGATAGGATGGAGCATGAGGATGAAGATGCGGCTAGAAAGATGGGATTGGACGACGGGAGGAGAACACGCTGGGAGGACACGCTCGACGAGAGGGCCCTAAGGAAGCATCCGGCTATGCAAGCAGAGGCTCTGAATGCCAAATTCAATCCAGTCCTGAGGCATATTGGAGACGGCAAGATGTCGCACGCAAGCAAAGCTGATCAGTGAGTGATTGCGATCTCGCACTCGCGCGATCACCATCCTCGGGCATCCAAAGGAACTCTTGACCTGACATCTTCCCGATGTCTTGGCCCTCGCTGCACCAGCTTCGAAGCTTTCGTCGGTGCGATGCTCGTCACGCGAGGCTTCGATGCTACCTCTGCGTATTTATCGCCACTGCTACTTCCGTGGGTAGAACGAATCTCTCTTTCGCCAGGTTTCCACGCTAGGTATCGGACGCCTGCGGCCATGGTTCGAGCCAAGCAAGCACAGAGGGCAGAGGCCAAGGCTTTAGCAGAGCGCGCCGCGAAGAGTGGCTTGCTGACCAAGGTCCTCAGACGCGCGTTCGGTCCCATGCTTCGATGGATCTTCCCAGAAGTCTCGACGATCCTGCAGAAAGGCCGGCCGAAGAGATAACAATGCATTTGCGTGGATTTGTGCAAGCAGCGTCAACAGTGTGGGGGAAAAGTGATGAAAGAGTGCGACACGAGCGCAAAAGGTAGTGGTCGAGTGATCGCGTGCAATGTCGATGAGACTCAAATCATCGGCTGATGCTCATGACCTCCAAAGATCGACTGAAGCCCTCGCTATCTTCTGTTGCGCCTTGCGTCTTGCCCTGCCGAGGAATGTCTAATGTTGCAGAAGGTCCCAAGAAATCTTGAGGAGTATTGAGCAGCTGCACGGAGGATTCGTTGCCCGTGTCGCCTTCTTCCACAGATGGCGAGTCCGAGGCCGAGGACTGCGAGTGGGTCGTGTCAGCGCTCCTGGAGGTGGTAAAGGAAGCGGGCAAGGCTCCTTGCTCAGGATCCAGACTTTGAGCTAGCGACGATTGATCTTCGTCTGCCTCGTTCTCAGCTTCCGTGCCGCTCTCAGCCTCGCCCTCTTCCTGATCCGGTTCCATTCCCTCCGGTGCAACATCAGACCATTCTCTGTACAGCGGATCTATCCATCTGGAGCTGTGCTTGAGCCGGTAAGGATCGAATGGGAAGAATACGTCGAGCGTTTGTGGAGCATAGCCTCCCATGCCTTGCCTGGGAGTCCCACCGCCGTCACTGTCGTCTTGCGCGACGTCTGCGCCGGAAGCTTGACGAGAGAGCTGGTCCGGTCTGCTGCCAGTTGGGGTTCCAGGAGCGGACTGATTCATAGGCGTACCGCTCCCGCTTCCTGCATCTCGCAGCTCCATCCCTGGAGCTCTGCGCTTGCCTCGCCGCCTGTTGTTGCTCTCGATGATGCTCCAACAGAACAATAGACCGGTGTGCTGAGCGACTGCTGCGAATTGCCTGACGATCTCTGGTGAGCAATGCGCCAAAGGATTGAGAGGCGAGGTGATGGCTCTTTGTAGAATGTGCAAGCCCTCCGACCATCGCCAGCTCGCGTTGCCAATTGTGGACAGGTCCTGTCCTCCTGCACTCTCTTCATCTTCCGATGCGCTAGACACTCGAAGGTCTCTCCACCTAAAACAGAAGATATAGAAAGCTGCTTGAGCGACAGAGTAGAATAGCGCGTGCTGTCCGTTGACCCCTCCCGAAAGCTCCGCTTCGAGCTGCCTCCTTGCGCCAGAAGGAACCTCTGACGCTTCTTGCACTTGTACTCGTCCAGTCCGCTCAAGATGACCCTCTAGGAAAGAGCAGAGATTGAGCATGACTGCGCGAGTGTCGCTTATGGAAATGTATCTCGCTCGGCTGACGAGACTGGCAACGTAGCTGGAGGCAGCTACCCTCATGATGGTTGGCTCGGACCCCGTCATGGGTTGCGTGCTGCCATTCGAGAGAAGTTGCTGCTCCGCCCCAACTCCGTAGATGGCTTTGCCCAGCAAGAATCCGAGAAGCAGGTCTGCGAAGTCGGGGTCCAGTGATGCTGCCCAGAAGACGAAGAACTGGACGTAGCGCGACTTGAAAGTTGGTAGGACGGCCCTTTGAAATACGCTCAGCAGCAAGTGAAATTGATTCGAGCGCAGAGCGGCGGCTCTCGCGGGAGATGGGGCATGACTGGTCAGATCCAAGCCTAGATCCGCAGATATCCCTGCCAACTCGCCCGCAGCGCTTTTGCGCTCATCCAGTTGCATACGTGAGACGCTCCCATCACCGCCTCTGGCTAGGTCTTCATAGTGCGAATTTCGATCCTCCAAATGCCTAAAGACACAGCCCATCACTGCGTCCAGCTTGTCGACCAGCTCCCGAACTGTTTTTAAACGTTTTGCTTGCGCCGCTGCGTCGTCCAGCCTCGAGTCCTCCCCATCACTGCCCGACAGATCGGAGAATCCGTCATCTTCTAGAAGCAAACCGTCCTCATCGTCAGAGTCGTCGTCGTCATCAGTGGCCGTGCCTTCCATTACGGATCTGAAAGGGTCATCGTCGTAAGCATTGGGAGCAGTGAAGGCTTCGTTCGGGTCGACGTCGTCCTCCAGATCGTCTAGCTCCAGCTGAATCTCGACCTGCAGCATGCATGAAGAGCGCGAAGCGGTGTCAGAAAAGGGCATGCGCCGCCTCGATCCACGCTGTGCGCAAAGGACTCAGCAGCTAGAAGCCTCCCTGGCAACTCACGTCAATCTGCATGCCCCTATCAACTACGCAACTCAAGACAGTCTCGGCTAGCTCGGGCGCATATTCGCACAGCTTGAGAGCGTTTGACACAAAGACGAGGTGCGCAACCTTGCCTTCTCGCTTGTGTGGAAAGCTCCTGACCAATAAAGGTGCCAATTGCGATGGCAAGGTCGGTATTAAGGAGAGCAGAGATCGGAGCAAGAGGTGAATGTGGTAGTAGGTGTGCTTGCGAGGCGGCAGTGGCTGTGTAGGGTTTGTCGGAGGCCGCCATTCTGACCCTGAGAAGGCGCATCACCAGGCTGTCACGATCAGAAACATTGCATCGCAGCGCCGAGAGGTAGCGATGGATCGCAACGCCCAGCAGGCAGACTCACTGAGACCGAACCCTTGCATCGCCTTCTTGAGAACCGCTTTAGTCCATTCGCTTCTTGCGCTGACGAGAGCACAGACGAACCTAATCCACGACGCAGCAAACGCTTGTGAGGGTGTAGTTGTCCAAGGCAGAGCAAGGATGGACTCCACCAAATCGTTGTGCGTCCTGCGATCCAGATGGCTAGCAAAAGCCGAAACTGCTGAGAGCCAACTTGATAGGGCTGATATGGAAGTCGCCGATTTGCTGATGTTGCTGCCAGGATTCGCCAGACTGTTTGCGCCGGCTTTAAATTGGCCTATGAGATCTTGATAAGGTCCCGCGTTGCCCTTTGAGAGTTCAGAGAAGCTGTTGGTGACGTAAGAGATGTACATGCCCTTGCGATAGTGAGACATATTGGGCTGCCCAGCGCCAGATGAAGCTACGCCGTTCGAGCCGTCCTGACTTGGCCGCGAACGAGCCTTCATGCTGGAGCGAGGGCTGGAAGACCCCGCTTCGCTGAGTGAGCTCGCTTGGGCATTCTCCGTTTTCGTAGAGAGTTGGTGCAGTCGAGGAGGAGTTTGACGAGGCGCAGAGGAGCTCCCAGCAGCAGCCAAGCTGGAGAAGCGAGCAGTTGGAAAGGGTTCACCAGCCAGCTCGGCGGAGCGGGGTGAGCTTGATGGAGCAGCCCTCTTCATCGTGCCGAGGTGTTGAGAGAGCGCGAGCTAAGAAACGGCACTTTGGAGACCAGATTCTCTCTTTGCGTGGGCGCGAAGGCCTCTGCTCGAAGCCTGGCAGGATGTTGCCAAATGTGGATTAGGAAGAGGTCTTCCTGCCGTGAGTGCGAATTTGGCAGCTGAGATGGGCGGTGGTGAATTGTTCGAACGCAGCGATGCACTGAATCAGGAAAAAGGCTTGCTTTCGGCCGCCTTCTCGGTGGTGTTGAGACAAGCTGGCTCGATGAGCAACTTCGATTGTGAATCATGCAAACCAGAACGTTGGGCAATCGTGATTCGTGGATCCAGATTCATCAGCTGAAAGGGGCCATGAACCTCAGGTGCCTTCAGCAGAGCTAGGATGAGTGAGCAACACGAGCATCATCATATCATCATCAGCAGCCATGAAATTCAAATCACGAATCACGAATGCAAATTCACCCACGCGCGCCTCGCGTGACCAAAAAAAATCTAAAATCAGCGCCATCGATCTCGCACAAATCACGTGAAGCGCGGTCGCATTTCTTGATTTCCACAGCACACTCAGATTCGCCCTCACAGGCGCGTACGCGTACACAACGCGCATGCAGTCTGCTACCACAACATCATCGCGGGACGACACTCGCACAGCAACTTTTTGATCATCAGCTTCATCCTCCTCTTCATCCTGGCACTCAAGTCGGTATTACGCGGCCGTACAACGAAGGTGCTCCCGCTTGTTAGATCTCTATCATCGGCATAGTCCTCATATCCTCGCAAGATGGCGTCAACCTCTTCGCTCGAAGTTGCTCGAGCGACACACGAGGAGATCGACAGGTATGAGTCCGCGCTGGTGGACCTGCTTCTGGTCCCCGCTTCAACTCACAAAGAAGCGCTGACAAGGTCTCACAAAGCTAGCGAGGTCCTCGATAGGATCGTGGAGCGCGCGCACAATCTGTCCGAGTTTTACAATGGGGACGGATCAGCGAAGCGGGGGAGAGAAGAGGAATTGAAAGATGTGCTGGAGGGACAGCCAGACGATGAGGAAGGCGACGAGGCAGACGATAAGCCCATGGATCCTACCTTGAAGAACTTCTACTCCAGGTTG
This sequence comes from Ceraceosorus guamensis, assembly GCF_003144195.1. Taxonomy (NCBI): domain Eukaryota; kingdom Fungi; phylum Basidiomycota; class Exobasidiomycetes; order Ceraceosorales; family Ceraceosoraceae; genus Ceraceosorus; species Ceraceosorus guamensis. The sequence continues at coordinate 52,425 of NW_020290054.1, forward strand.
AAGAAAGTCAGAGAATACCACGAAAGGTATCCTGGTGCACTACCCGACGCCTTCTCTTTGGACCTGTCAAGCCTGACTGGCGTGAGCAGGGAAGAGGAAGCAGCGGGAGGCGTCGCTGCTGGACCAGACTTCTTGGACCGAATGTTCAGCGGCGAAGAGGCATTGGGCCGATATCTAGACTTGTATACACATCACGAGGCGTTCGTCAATCTCAAAGGCGTGAAGAGATTACCTTATGTCAAGTACCTGGGAGAGTTTGAAAAGCTCGCGGGAGTCGAGTCACGGGTGCCAGCAGAGACGAAAAAGAGCGAAGCTTACAGGCGGTGCGTACGTCTTTGTTTCATGCTGGCAGATGCGGGATTGGGAGTCTGCTCACCGGCAGCATTCCTTTGCCCTCACCCCTGCGCAGCTACGTCGCCAATCTGTCCGATGCGCTCTTCACTTTCCTGCGACGGACAAGACCGACCTCGGACGTGGACTGGATTGAGCTATCTGCTTTGGCAGATTTCGAGGGAGATTGGGACGCGTGCAAAGTACCAGGCTGGGAGGATCAGGGAAGCGGCCTCTGCAAGTCTGGTGCAGCTCAGAAGAGGCAAGCGCCCCAAAGTGGCGCTGTGGATGAGGGCATTTGGTGCGAGGCCTGTGAGTGGATCGTAGCCGCTGACTTACGGAAGCCAATGCGCGCCGTTTAACACTTTTGACACCGCTGCGCGCTGACCTTGGCTTGTTCGTGTTTGGCTCTCGACTCCCAGGCAAGCGGACGTTTGCGAAGCAGACGGTTTTTGATGCGCATTTGAAAGGGGGCAAGCACCAGAAAGCAGCGGCAAATTTGGCAGCTGGCAATGCCCAGATATCCACACCTTCGGGCGGCGCATCTGGTCCCAATGCGAGCGCGTCAGAAGCGGCTGCATTGGAAGTGGCGAAGCAATTGGCCAGGTGTAAAGCGCTAGCGCGCACAGAGGTTTTGATACGTGCTCTTGCCTCCCATCTTGGAGAAGTCGTCGCGGAGACGAGAGCGAATGTGGAGCGCAGAGCAGCTTTGACGGATGCCGAGAGGCAAGCCGAGGCGGAGGCGGCCGTGCTGGGTATGGAGGACTCGGGCGCACTGCCTACTGGCACTGGAGATGCCGAGCTGGCAGATCAAGACGCGAACGGAGACGACGAGAACGATGACAAGATTTACAATCCGCTCAAGCTGCCACTTGGATGGGATGGAAAACCCATTCCATACTGGCTCTACAAGCTGCACGGACTTCGAGTCGAGTATCGATGCGAGATATGCAGCGATTATATGTATCAGGGACCGTAAGTCTTTTCCTCATCGCGTGATTATTCCCGTCCTCCTGCTCAGTCTGTCATGCCCAACTTCCCATTGCAGCAAAAATTTTGACAGACACTTCTCGGAATCAAGGCATGCCTTTGGAATGCGCGCTCTGGGTTTGCCGAACACGAAACACTTCCACGGCATCACCAAGATTGAGGACGCCCTTGCTTGTGAGTAGTCTTAGCTGCCAATGGGGGCAATTTTGCCCCGCAGCCTGCCACGCAAACGAGACTGAACGTTTGCTCATTCTGGTGTAGTGGCGGAGAAACTCAAGAAGCAAGGCAAGCAGCAGACGGAGGCGGAAAACGATGCTGAAGAAGTCGAAGATGAGCACGGCAACGTGAGTCACTCGGCTTGCCCTCGGAGCGTCCTACTCGCGCATCCGCGATCACTCACGAGCTGCGCTCGCCTCTCTTCTCTGCAGACGTATACAAAACGGACGTACGAACTGCTGAAACGACAAGGCATCATCTGACTCGCATCGTGTTGTCCTCGCGTAATCGTGTCTCTGCAATCAAAGCAATTTAACGCTTGCGTGCAACCCGTGACCGATTTTCGATTCGCAAAATCACCCTGGAGCAGTGACTTCGCAACTTGTACCGCTGGTGTGGACATTATCGCTTTGACCCGTCAGAGCACGGATCTTTGGGCGTATGATCAGGCCAAAGAAAGTTCGGGAGTTATAAAAGAAGTCCGAGAAGATGGCCGTTCAGTCTCGTTTTGAAAGTCACGTGACCCATCGCGAGCGCGCTCCGCGATCCAGCGGAGGTCAAGTTTGAGTCAACACGCGCGCGCAGTCAGAACTTACGATTGACTTGTGACTTTTGGACCCACTACCCACAAGCCCCACATTCTCCTGAAGCACTTTCAACGCCTGTTCATGACCATCCTCCTGCCAAGGCTGTGTGCAGAGGAAAACACCGAACGTCAACAAGGACTTCCGCTTCAACTTGGCGCACATGTCCGCATCATGAAGAAGCCAGCGTAAAAGACAGGATCGCGGCACAAAAATGGCACTCGCGGGTCCATCCAAGGCAGCACCTCCTTCTCAGTTGCGAGATCCGCTCACTTTAAGAGCACTTCATAGCTGGTCCTCGTCGCCTCTGACAGCCACATTGTGCTCTTGCATCGAGGCGCGGGATCTGCTTTCGAACATACTCTGCGCACGAGAGGCGACACCTCTGTGCTTGCATTTGGGTCAAAGACCAACCAAGTTCGTCAACGTGGTGGGCATGTGCGTAGGTTGCGAGACACGAGAAGGATGGACAAGACTTTGGGGTGAGTCGGTATTTGCGCTGCATATCTGTGGTGCTCGTCTCTCAGTAAGCTACTTACTGTTATCTACTGGTGTTGGCAGTCGACGACGGCACCGCAGTGCTCCCTCTTCACCACTACCACAGTCTTGTCATCGATGCAGAGGCGGCAGCTGAACAGGTCAACAAAGAGCCGGACCAGATCCGCACAATTCATACAAAGCTTGACAAGGATAAGGGCAAGAAGCATGCTCACGATGCATCAACAGGAGATATGCACGAAGAGGATCCGGGAATGCTGCGCAGCGCGCCGAAGCAAGACTGGACAGGAGTGCCGCCAGAATACTGGCCTCGTGAACCGCCGAAACCCCCAAGCGGTAGCAAGACCGCTGGCAATCCAGATGCAGCAGAGAGAGAGCGGACTGGCGCTGCTGCAGCGTCTAGAGCCTACGTAGATGTCGGACACGTGATTAGGGTGTGCGGAAGGGTCAAACGCTTCCCTTGGGGTATTGGTCTCGAGGTGGGCAAGAGACGATGGGGCAATGGAGGAGGAGGTTTCGTAGGTGAATCAGCCTCATTCTCAAGGCCTTATCGGGCGCCAGGGCACCCCTCAAATGCTCACTCGATTATGCTGCTCCTCAGAGATCGTCGTTGACCCAAACGCAGAAGCTCGACACGTGCTCGCTACCATGGCTGCTCGAGAGACCTATAGGAAGCCATTCGTCATACCACAAGAAGTATCGCGCAATGCTGAACGATTATCTCAAGCAGCGCGGCGCCCACATTCCATTATTCGTAGATCGCTGGCACCTTTTGGCGAACAGGCTTTATCGCACAAGACATGGGGCGCGCTCGCAAGGGATCTGACGCCTCCGCCACAATGGGGTGCTCGGCGACATCAGGTCACATACCTTGAAGCGGCGCCTCCGCGCTTCAATCCCTCTCGCGTGCAAATGAGCGCCAAGGGCAAAGTACGAGAAGGCAACTCCATATTGAGCCCAGTAAGGCGGTCACTTAGAAGTTCGAAGAACGCGTTGGACATTCGCGAAGAGCGAAGACCACGACGAAGCCCACAGGGAGGCAGGCGCAGATCGATCGATGATATGGATGACGTTGACACGGCCCGTTCTATGAAAGAAGCAGGCGTAGGCGAACGAAGCAGACCCAAATTATTGTGCGGCAACGGGAGTGTGCTCAAACCTGAAAAACTCATATCCGCGATGAGCACGACCTCTACCTCCAGCCGACAAGGCAACAGACACCTCAAGCATCACTCCGCGCTACCAGACTCCAAGATCAACGAGGGGCTTTTCAGGCTGCACGTGGAGATGTGGATCACCAAGAGAGCTGCGAGTGGCAGCTCACGTGAATCTCCTTTCACGTCCTGTGATCTTCAGCAAGTGGCAGAACTGCGCGACCTCGCATTCAGATTGGTGCGAATTCTCCTCAGACGAAGACTGCGAAATAAATACGGCAAGACGTCTACGGATGCTGCTCGCCTAGATACGGAATGTGCTTTGTCCAGCGAGGAGCTGGAGAACAAAGTGCGTAGGCTATTTGACTGGACCATCACCCAAATGCAAGAAGAGCGAAGCATAGTTGCAATTGAAAATCGTGGGCCCGAACGTGTACAACAGTGGAAATCGGCCAAGCATTGATTTGGGATGCTGCACTGTAATCATAATGCACAACGTTCGTGATTGTTGCTGCGATGATTTTTTTTTGGCTGTCTCAATCGTGAAGGAATGACCTTTAGCGAATTTGCGACTCTAAAAGGGTTTCTGTGGGCTTGCTTTGCTCGCGTCAAGCCACACCTGTGATCTTCATTTCGTTTTGCAACCACAGTCACAATCAAAAATCGCGAGTGCCCGCGGGACGGCGCGTCGCCTGCTGCTGATGATGATGCTGCATGTGCGTGTGCAATTCGCCGATGCGCAGCTCCACTTTCTAACGGATGGTGCGCGCTTGTCTGAGCGCTTCCTTTGTCCAGCCGCGACCACAAATCCTGAACAGGTCTTTACCTCCGAAGCATCACCAGCACAAAGCCAATCCATTCGGACCTGCTCACCTCGCAATCGATCTCAACATCGCAACACCATCACGAACACCGCGTTTCCTCTCTTCTTGAAGGCTCTCCTTCTCCCTGAGCCTGGCCAAGCTGCCCGGAAGAAGCTTGACCCCGCTTTCGTCTAGTCGAAAGCGTATGCCCCACCCCCCACGCCTCCCTTACACTCAGTCTGCCGCTGGGCTTGCCCGACACCTTCACGAATCGCCTCTCGACACACATTCAGCATCATCATGGCACTTTCATTTGATCCCTACAGTGAAGACTTCGACGCGGCGTCGCATATTTGGGCGGACGTCGCTCCGGTGCACCAGGATGATGGGCCCAACCCTCTTTGTCCAATTATGTACAGCCCCGATTGTGAGTGCATGTACGGCCCTCCTACGTATCGTACCGGATCTCGCTGTGCTGAAGTTGATCACCGGGCGCTGCGTTCTCCAGACTCGAAAGCCATGGATCTTCTCAGGGCACTGCTACCCCGTGGCGAGCTGTCAATTCGAGCTCTGCAATTGACCAAGCATCTCGCGACGCTCAATGCTAGCTCATACACAGTCTGGGCATGGAGGGCCAAGATTCTGAGTGCCGACGATGATCACTCCCCAGGGGGCTTGGGACTGAAGGAAGATAGACTCAGGAGAGAGTTGGAGTGGTTGGATGACCTTTCGAACAGCATCAGCCTCAAGAATTATCAAGTGTGGTGAGTAGCTCGTCCCCTTGTGTGATGACGCGGTATCTTCACTGGTCTTCAAAGTCTCTCTCCCTTTCTTTAATGCGGTGGTCGGTGCACAATGCAGGCAGCACAGAAGACAGATCCTGACCATGCAGCTGCGACCAGATCTCAGCAAGGAGCTCGCATTCACGGCCGAGATCTTCAAGGACGACGCAAAGAATTACCATACCTGGGCCTATCGGGCGTGGCTGGTGTCGCACTTCGGTATCACTCGCGTAGCTGCTGAAGAACAACCAGCAGCTATGACTTACATCGATGAGATCTGGAATGCAGAGCTTGTTTTCACCAGCGAATTGATTGCAGATGACGCGAGGAACAACTCTGCCTGGAACCACCGGTGGCTAGTTCTGTTTGGCAGTGCGTGGGCGAGGTCACCAGGAGCCGGGCGATATGTAGGTGCAGACCTGGAGCATGTTGTGGCCAATGAATCCAAGTAAGTCGACCATTGGCTTCGAGCAGCAGCTCGTGAGGAGGTGGCTGAATGCGCTCGATTGCCCTGTGCGCGGCCGCTCAGCTTCGCTCAATCGCACATTGCAAGGATGCCCCACAACCAAAGCGCCTGGACATATCTGCGAGGGTGAGCATCGATGTTCTAGGTGATAACCCAGCAGCGCCAGATTGACATCATCTTTCTTTTTGGTGACTCTAGCCTAGTCAAATTGGCACCTTCTAGCAATTCGTACGCTCCTCATGCAGATTTGGCCAGACAAATGCTCACGCAAGTCAGAAACTCGCAAGAAGAGACCGGGGCACCCCTCATCGAATGCCCGCCTGCGCTGGAATGGCTTTTGGACGAAGCGACAGCGAGGTTGGATGTCGCCACAGCGCTCGATGTGAGTAAGCTGAGCTCGTCTGCTGAATTCGTGCACCTAAACATGCTCGACTTTGTCTCGCAAAATTGACGTTTTGTTCTGTACGCATCTGCCTCGATTGCAGGTTCTTTACAGATTGGCGAAAGCGGATCCCATCAGACGCAGAATGTGGAACTGGAGAGGCAAAATGATTCAAAGGAACGCCGCTGGCGGTGTTGGATTGCAGTCTGGGCCGTCGCCTGCCAGCGTCGCAGCTAGCTGAGGGCTTGAATCGGTCATCGGCGACCAATTGTTTGCCCTTGCCACTCTTCGCTTCATGAGGGGCGCTTGGAATGACATCCTTTCGAGACTAGCACCTTGAAGAGGCCTCACTGCGCGTGTATGCTAGGTCCCATTCCACGCCCGCAGGACATACTAATCAACACGCGAGCATGACGGCCTACATCAACTCCTTTCGTTAAGCCATCCAACCCAGTCGAGAGCCTCGTGCGCTTTGAATCGCAATGGTCACCCAGCGTCTTGGTGCGAACGCTACTGACGTTGCTCTCGTGCAAGTCGCCATCATCTGATTGTCATTATTGCACTTCTCGGGTCTGCTGAAGTAGGGGGGCCGGCGCCCGTAGGCGTATCTCGCTGCCTGACAATCATGATGAGCTGTGGGAAGGCAAGACTTTGAAGAGAAGGCGTTGAACGCCAGCGGTCTTGGGCGTCTCTGCTCGTGTAAAGGTTTCGCAGGGAGTGATAGTGTGTCGGAGTGAGGAGGTGGCCCTCTTTGAAGATGAAAGAGGGTGATGGGGCTTGATTCGCTCAGAAACCGTGCACTTTGACGTCGGCTTTGGGAATGGAAATCTCCTCGATCAAGAAGCTTGCAATCTTTTGACGTTGATCTCCTTGCAATTGGATCACTTGTCCCATCTCCTCGTCATCGACCAGAGTGCCGTTGCAGGCGAATTCTTTCTTGAATGCTTTGATCAGCTTCTTGCTGTCATACTCTGTGGCCATAATCAAATCGTAGATCAAGCGAGTCATTGTGTCAGCAAGAGCAACAATTCGCTGCTAAGTGGCCAATCCGTCCATGGTCCACACCCTACAGGGTTGACGCCACCGAAGCGCAAAGGTGGGACGACCTGACAGGAAGGGCCGCACATGGTGCTAGCTGGCACCACGCATTCAGCTATTAGTCAACCGAGCAGAGCCGTCTCCGTTGCTTCAAGTCGCTGCCAAAGCTTACACCGCATGCCTGCGACCGCGTATTGGAAGGCATGGCTCACCTTTTGGCAGGCCCTGAAGGGTTGTCAAAGTCTTGCGTCCATTACGCTGCTGAATACGAATGTGGATGTACTTGTCCGCACCTTTTGCAGCGGCAGCAGCCTTCTTCTCGGCGGCCTCTGTATCGACTTGTTTTATCTGGTCTTCGCCAGTATCGGCGAAGGGGTCTAGTATACGAGAGAGGAGGCAGTCGTGTGAGCCTGGGCGCCGACTCCGGCCGTCCGCATTCCTATTGGCGTCTCTCTTGCCTTGATCCCTCTGTCTACCACTACCTGCACGACACGCTCCTGCCCATCGCTTTTCGCTCTCTTGACATCATCATGCCCTTCGAATTGGCCGCTCACGCCAACACTCACCGTAGCTGTTGAGGTTAGCGAGGCTCATAAACGCGCTCTTGGTGATTGAGCTGGTGGTAGGAGTTGTGAAAAGCGAGGCACTTCTGCTTTGCTTTGAGACAAGTCTAGTGAGAGGGTTAGAAGAGCTACGCTGAAGAGAGCTGGTGGGTTTGGTGGGAATCAGTAGGATGGGCACATGTGTATCACGATCGAATGTTGATCCTTTGCGCGGGCTCAGGCCTGGCCCTACAGAGGTCAGACGACTCATCCATCAAACCAAAGTGGCGCAGCCATGCGAGCCACGGCCTGTCTTGCGGCTAGACGCGTACACCCGGCCGTAGAGGAGGTGCGCTCATCAAAAGAGCGTACGCGTCTCTCGCAGCTGTGCCTGCCACGTGTTTCTCGTTTATCTCGTCCTTCTGTTCACGCGCCCCCGTGCGAGCATAAGTAGTTTCGCAAAGGCCGCATCCCCCACATTTGCATCTCATACTTACCTTGACCTCTCATTGGCGGCTCAAGCATCGTCATGGGGAGCGGGGCCCTCCACCATCTGCACAGCGACCCGTTTTCGTCTTCAGTGGAGGGACCCGCCCGTCGCTCTCCTTTGGGGGGCGACGGGTCGGCATATTTGCAACTGTCAACGCTTCGCTTCGGCGGGGCGTTGACTTCTCTTTTTGCGTCGAATAGATGTTTATCGAGAATATTCTTGTTTTCGATGGTGCTCTCGCTGATCACTTTCCCTGCACTTTGCCGACCTCGCAAACCTTCCTGATGACGTCTCAAGGCTCGTCGCACTTGTCAACCTCGCTCGAGACTTGACAATCTTGCGAGCTCCAGACCATTCAGCGAGAGGACTTTTTCAGACAGACTAAGCACGACTGCTCGTCATGACGGTGTAAAGGTCTTGACGACCCCGCAGTCAGGACGCGAAGCATCTTGTGTGGCATGGCACATCCATGCTCGCAAAGCTGATCACGATCCGTTCTTGATAAATTTGTCACACAATTGAGGAACGGCAGCAAGTCGAATTTCTGAGCCATGTACGGACTTGAGATTCCATCGACTCTGTAGAGAGGTCGAGAGAGTCGATGAGTGTGCTCTTATGTCCGCGCGGACAGCCTGACCGTAAAGCCAAGGTGCGCGAGGGGCTGGCGAGCCTCCCTGGTGTCGCTGTATTCTGAGCAGTCGTCTGACGCTCAACGCGACCATGTGTAAAGAGGCCCAGAGGCCGATCAGCGCGAGCAACACGTAAACGACGCTGTGCCGCATTGAGGAGGTGAAGCAAGTCGGGGATCGACCTCGATGAGCGTATTCATTGGCTGGCAGTTTGAGTGCGAGGCGCGCCATCGTGTCCTGTGCCACGTGGTCTGGCAGCGCGCAGCAGAGGATCAAAATCGCCAGAAAAGTTCGCCTGCGGCCCGCGCGCGCGCGTCCGCACAGCTCATGTGTAGTAGTCTCGGTCAGCCAGAACTTCATCACGCTCACCATCGACACCCAAATCGCGACGACCTCTCCACCTCAAGACATATTTCAAAATGGTGCGCATTCTGTTGGATTTTTAGCCTCGGCACATCTAGCATGACTTTACGAGCTTGCTAGTCGATTCTGGGTAGCTCCTTCAAGAGGGCATCGTCACCGCTGCTCCGCAACGACTAGTTGCGCAACATGCCTTCGTGCCACACTCCGTTGCGCACGCGATGCCAGCCACCACTTGTGCGGAGACATCCACACCCAAGTACTTTCAAGCGATATCAATGGGCAGTCTGCTGCATCGTTGGTCAAAGCTTGGTCGTGTCAGGTCGATGATGCCCTGTGGTGCGCCTTGCCGAGGACGACCCTGGGCGCAATTTGCCTCGAGCACTTTGCTGCCGTCGTACCAATGACGCTTGTTTTGGGGAGGTGCTGGTAGCCGCACAAGTCACAGACTTGCCTGCGTGCACCCACCTACTAGAGCTCCGAGGTCGTCGATCCGAGAGATGTCATTGCAAAGCGCTTCTGCGCTAAGCATGATCGATCTTTTTGGATTCGTCTTTCTCCTCGTCTCAATGACCCCGTCTGACCTTTTTGGTACCTCTTGTCTTTCTTGTCCCGCAGCCGAAGGCACCCGCTACCAAGTCCTCCGCCGCTAGCAAGCCCTACGCCAAGGGTGGCAAGTCCAAGGCACCCAAGGACCCACGCTTCGAGAAGCGCACTCGTCACTTCGGCATTGGTGAGGACACTGTTTCCCATCTGAATGCGCTCGACGTGTCTGCTGATCGTGGCGCTCCCTTGCATGCATGTCCGCAGGTCAACACATCCAGCCTCCTCGTGACCTCACTCGCTTTGTCAAGTGGCCGGAATACGTGCAGCTGCAGCGTCAGCGCGTCGTCCTTCACCAGCGTCTCAAGGTACCCCCCGCGCTCGCCCAATTCAGCAACACGGTTGACAAGAACACGGCAACCGCCATCTTCAAGCTTTTCAACAAGTACCGTCCCGAGTCCAAGCTCGAGAAGAAGGAGCGTCTGTCCAAGGTCGCCTCCGAGATCGCTGCTGGTAAGAAGGATGCCGCCAACGTCGGACCCAAGCCCATTCACGTCAAGTACGGTCTGAACCACGTCGTTGGTCTCATCGAGGCCAAGAAGGCCAAGCTGGTCGTCATCTCTTCCGACGTCGATCCTATTGAGTTGGTCGTTTTCTTGCCCGCTCTCTGCCGCAAGATGGGTGTCCCCTTCCTGATCCTCCGCAACGGCAAGTCGCGTCTCGGTGCTCTCGTGCACAAGAAGACCAGCGCGGTCGCTGCTCTGACTGACGTCAAGAGCGAGGACCAGCGTGAGCTTGCCTCCCTCGTCTCTGCTGCCAAGGCCAACGAGACTCCTCAACGCTCTTGGGGCGGTGGTTTGCGCGGCAACAAGTCTGCGCACAAGATGGCCAAGCGTGCTAAGCTTGCGGGACAGAACGTCGTTGTCCAGCCCACTGCTGTTGACGACGAGTAGATCAGCGCGCTGGCTCAACTTTCTGGCCTTCCGCGCGTCCGCTCTGGTTCCTGCCCGTCTCCGAGTCTTCGCATGTCATCTTAGCACTTCACCAAAATTTTGTTGCGCCGACAGGTGCTCGCACATTTCATGTCCACCAAGCCGGGACCACGACTTGTCCCACACCATGCCACGCTCACGTACCGCAGCGCTTTGCGCCGAGGCGTTGCAATCGAAGCCCTTTACTAGCGCAGCTAGTAATGTACCATCAGCCTTTACATCTTGTGTGGATCGAGCGAGAGTGCGAACGGGCCCCTAGCTTAAGCTGCGACTATGCTTCGTCGTTCTTTGTTTTCTGGCCATACGCATGACTTGCAGTCGCTACGGGCCGGTCACAAGCACCATCACTGCGGCGGAACTCCGCTGACTGGTGACTGGTATGATGATTGCTTACTGTGCTTGATGGGAGTACATGTTGCGACAAGGACTCTTGGAATGAGCGGCGGACGTGGAGGAGTCATGAGGAGGACGAACGAGGGGTTGAAGCATCGAGGACAGGAAGAAAGCGAATGAATCGTGCGATGTGACAAGACGATTGGGAAGCGTAGACTTTAGCGGCCGAGGATAGCCAATTCGGCACGCTAGATGTCCACGTAATCGCCATTCTCCCTGCCTTGGTCCAGCGCATCGCCATAGCCGGTGCCGTAAGAGTAGCCTTGAGGGGCATTGGCATCGAAAGAATTCGCATTTGCCGAATGTCCCGAGGCGGAGCCAAAGCCTTTTGCTTGCAATTCATTTCTGAACTGATTCCTGACCTGGCCTACTTGAGAGATGAGGTTGTTGCATCCGTTCAAGATGGCTTGAGAGGGAGAAATGCTCCCGTCCGTTTGAACCTTGATCACCACCCGAGGCTCGAGCGGATGAGGAACCCTATACCCGCAGAAGATCACACCCGGAATCACGAGAACAGCATGACGCAACATGTTGCCCATCGTGTGATCTTCCTTGTTCAATGTGAACGTGGCTGCATTGGCTATTTGAGGATCTTCAGCTACGTCCACTCTATGCTCGTTCGGACCCAGGATGAAGAGCGCAAAGCGATCCGGCGCGTTCGCCATGATGACGTGGCCAGGTGAGAGCCTGTGATAGGTGGTCTATCGCGCCAGAGCTAGTTGTACGAAGGCGAGATCTCGAGTCAGCTTGGGGAGACGTGCGCAGCACATGGCGTCATGAATGCACGCCTGCTATGTCCCACGAGCAAGCCCATCGACACCTTCCTTCGCCCATGCTTCGCTCATCTACCGTTGTAGTGATGGATCATTGAGGGACGATACAAGGTTTCCTCCATGAAGAAGTGGACCTGTTCGCCGTCTCAAACAGTGTGAATAAGATTTGTAATCCTTGCAAAGTTGTCCGACTTCTATCGCGTCCTGCTTACACCCGTACCCGGCTGCGGGCCGGCCATCGGCCCTTGACCGCGGTTCACTTGTAGGTCCGGACACTGCGGTCGAGCACTCACAAGATACGGCTACTAGCTGATCTCTGCACGTTCTAGTCCTCTGCGTGTGCTTCGAGGTGATGCAGGTCGACCAGGACGAGCGTCAAGCGCGATGTTGCCCGAGAAGGAGTGAGCTGGCCGGCGAAGCGGTCACTGTGACGAGTGCGACTCTTACGTCACCATGAAAGCGCAAGCTTGATGTCTGCAGAGGATGCAGAGCTTCTTTGGAGTGAAAAATGATCCCGAGGAAGCTGAGTTGCACGAGAGCGTGGGTGACCCGAGGTGGATGAGGGAGCTGAAATGAGCATAAGCTGGTCCTGCATGCGCGAAAAGAAGGCGCGAATCGTCACGCATTTCCTGAATCGCGTCTTCCTTTGCGCGCCATGACGGCGCGCCTCCACGTGGGCGCACGCACCTCATAATCGGACGGGGTAGGCTCGCAACCGTGAGTAAATATAGGCAACAGACTGTCCAAAGTCGCCTGGATAGTCATGTTGAGGCTCGTCTCTCGACTGAGACGTAAGCACACAGCAAGGAATAAGAAGAGAAGGCTGCGCTGAGTGCAAACGCCGAGTCATTGGAAGGACAGCGCATTCTACCTGGACTCGAACGAAAGCGATGTCGAGCGGTTGCCTAAGACCAGAGCAGAGGAGATGAGGGCTGGCCCGAACACCTGAAGCAGTCGAGGAGTCACAGACCCTGAAGTGCGTCAGCGTCTGATCTAAAGCGCCACGGACAGGCTTTGCTAAAGACGTAGGCGTCCACGCACAGAAGATTTGGGAACCTCAACGATGACATTACACGACCAAAATTTGTTTCAAGCAAATCATTCTTTGACTCATCGATTTGAACCTCGGACTACATAGTCAAGTTGAGAGAAGGTGTAGCAAAAATGCGGCTAGTATCTTACTCGTCACCTTCTCCATCACCCGAGTCTGACGTGCGTGTAAGCAAGCCGGACCAATTTGCCATGGCACAACCTCCAGTCGTCGAGACACCAAAGTCTCCGCAAACATCCACATCCGAGCTCGAGCAGCGCCCTCCTGCTCGGAAAAGGTACGTGCCACGGTAATGCAGATATCTTCCGAGCCCACACACTTACGTGCAGCATCGACTCGACTCGAAAGGCTAAAGGCACCCTTTGCGGAGCGGAACAAGGAAGGTCTCGGTCGCTACAAGGTTCTAGAAGACCCATTAGCTGTGCCGGGGCTGTGGCCTTGCTATGTGTACGCTCCCAGTGAGTCATAGATTCATTTCAGGACACTCTTCAAGTGTTCGACAACTCGAGCAGCGTCACTGATTGATGATGCATTCGCGACCATCATAGCCTTTGACGAAGTCGATGGCGCTGTAGGAGGGGTCGTCACCATCCTTTCCAAAGCTCGCAAAGCATTGGAGCACCAATTCGGCAGTCCCAAAGAAGCACAGCAGCAAAGCTCGTCCGTGATGTCGAACGCATTCGGAATGGAAGGCGGATCGAACCTCCGCTTGATAGAAGCGCCGCATGTGTCCCTCTGCCGTGCCACGCCCGTCGAGAAGCGTGAGCGATCTGCCTTTGCCGAGGCAGCTCGGACTGTCGCGCAACGAACAGCACCGTGAGTTACAAGAGTGAGGCCTCTCTCTTCGCCTCCCAGGGCAGGGTCCACGACAGTCTCGACTGACACCACTTATTTGGGTCCAGCTTCAAAGTCTCTTTTGCGCGCTTCTGCGCTCTAGTCAACGATCACGAGTCTCGCATCTTTTTCGCCATAGAGGTTGGTCAGGGGCACGAGACCGTGAGTATCTTAGATGGTGCACTCGCATACACAGATGCTCTGTTCACTGAACAGTCCGACATCATCCAGCTCCGCATGCTAGCGAGCCAACTTCACGTCGCATTGAGACCTTTCGGTGCACAATCTTACTACGACACGGGTGCGAGTCGAAGCACCTCGCGGTACTTTGCATCTGCTCATCTCGAGCAAGGCCCAAGGACACCTCGTTTTCATGCCTCTTTCGGTAGCATTGCTCTGCCTCTTGGAGGCGATGCGAGACAGAGGCAGAAACGCGGACTGGACGCCTCGCAAATTCAACCTCGTCGCTCAAGCGAAGAGGTGCAGAAGATAGCTCATGAGGTCTGCCACAAGCTAGACCAGTCCCTGGGCAAAGATCTGCGAGACTCGTCATTGAGCGTTACGCGCATCGTCGTCGGCCTGGGCGACACGGCACGCTTCCTAGAGTTGAAGGACCAGAACGGCTAGCCCGGAGCTTCACGCTCCCTCGCTCCAGGAGAAGTGCACCTGCGCTCTGTGCTTCGACGTGCGCCTTCAGGGTGCATGGAACGGGCCCGTGGGAATTTATAGCCATCACCCAGCGCGTTCTCTAATGTGAGGCCACGTAGAATAGTTTGCATTCAAAAATGGTGACAAAATGCAAGCATACAAGCGCCCAAGAAGAATCTTCAATCCGAGCAAGTGGTGTTGTTCAAGCGAGCTGGAATTCATCAGCCGCATGAGCACCAAGCACGCCTCCCTTCCTGGTTTCCCTACCCAAAGCTCTGACCTTGGCGTACATCCTCGCCTCGGCGCTGTTCGTTGGCACGTCCTTGGTCGGAGCACCAGCTTTGGGCAGGCTATGCCTCGCATGTTTACGAGCGGCCGACCGGGCAAAAGCAGCCGGATCGTCCGAATCCTCCTCCTCCTCCTCCTCTTCCCTCGGGCCATCGCGCGCGTCTTCTCGTCCCGACGTGGCCAAGTCCTGCGCTTTCTGCTGCATCTTTTGGATCTTGTCCTTCCTGTGGGCTTCTTCCTTCACTTCGATTTTGCGCTTCTTGCTTGTGTTCAATTTGGCCGCAGATCCGCTGCTTCTCGCTTTGGCCTTGATTGTTGCAGGCGCTTCTCTAAGGGCAAACGCTTTGGCCAAATGACCCAGCTGCAAAGCGCCGATGGGAAAGATGTCCTTGTTGGAAGCTGGATGTGTCGCGTAAGCCCTAATGTGGGACATGAACGCCGAGCGCGCCATTGCCGAAGCCTGCCGAGAACGTCCGGAAATATCATTCAGCATGGTGCAGAGCTTCAGATTAACCGTTGGTGCGCTTTGCGGTACTCACCTTCTCACTGCTCATGACCCAACGCTCAAACGCCAATTGCGCATCCGTAGCCCGGGCCTCATACTCGTCGCCCCTTCCCCCGAATCCGTCTCTCAAAGTCGACCTTGGATCCGCTTCGTGCAAATGCTTCTGAGCGTCTTTGTATTTTGCATCGCCAGAGCGCATATTCTCTTCCAGTCTGGACACGATTTCTCGCTCGTGAGGGAGTAGCATCAGCCAGCTTTGTCCGTTGCGACCTGCTCTCGCAGTTCTGCCAATCCTATGCAGGTACTCGTCTGCTCCCGAGTCGGTCGGCGGATCAAGTTGAATAACGGTGCCTACATCGGGCAGATCCAGCCCTCGAGCAGCTACAGACGTGCAGAGCAAAATTGAAGCTTTGCAGGCGCCACCGTTGGAGGGCGCATTCTTCGAAAAAGTCCTCAGACTTGATATACGGTCCGCTTGAGGCATCGAACCATGCAGGCGGTACACTCGCGCATCAGGCAGGAGCTGACAAGTCTGACCAACGGTTGAGTTCGGTGTCCCTGCGTCGCTCTCTGTTGTGGACCGCTCCTCTGCACCATCTAGTATATCCATGTTGACTCCACCCATGGCGTTCCAATGCAAGTCGACAGAGTCTGTGCAAGACATGAAAACGATGACCCGTCGAGTAGCTGCAGGCGTTCCCTCAGTCGAAGTAGCGCTCGAGATCGCTTTGCGCAAAAGCGCTAGTAGCATCACAAGACGCTGCTTGGTAGGCGTGACGACAAAGTGTTGGCGAAGCTGAGCTGGAGCAGACAATGTTGCTTGAGGTTGTGCCTCCGTCTTGGCGACTGCAACGAGATTCACGTCCGAAGATGTGGAATCGGATCTAATTGCCAAAGGTGCTGAGGCGTCTTTTGGCTCGTCACCGTCGGCCAAGGCCCTGACGACGATGGGCGTCACCAAAGCAGTGCCTGCAAGTACCTGCACATTTTCGTCCAATGTAGCGCTACACAGCACGGTCCTCCTTGGAGCTTTCCACCACTGTATGCCCATCGCGTCGGTAGGCTCGTCATTCGCTGCGCCCCCATTCTCCAGCATGACATTTCTTGCTGTCTCTCTGGCCAATCTTCTACGACCATCCAAAGCCCGTAGTATGGCATCCAGGGTCTCTTTGAAGCCCATCTCGAGCAATCGATCGGCCTCGTCCAGCACCAGCCACTGAAGCCTACCCACGTCTAAAGTGCTGGTGTTCTGTAGATGATCCAGCAGGCGACCGGGAGTCGCAACGATGATAGGTAGTCCCTTGCGCAACTTGGACTTCTCGTGGTTCTTGGTAGATCCCCCTGACAGCAAGCCGGGTACAATCCACCTCGTGCGGCGGCGCGAAGGGTCTTGCCCATCTTCAGCAGCCTCGTCTCCAGCAATCTCGGCTGCTTCGCGTTCATCGGTCCTGTCGCCACTTCGTGCACTCAAGTGCAGAGCCAACAGCTTCTCAGCCACCTCGTAGATCTGCCTTGCCAGCTCTCGTGTGGGAGCGAGGATGATAGCGAGGGTACCAATGTTCCTGTCTATCCAGCTGGCAGCGTCTTCGCAGAGCGGCAGCAAGCTCTGCAGGATGGGCAAGAGGTATGCCAGCGTCTTTCCAGATCCCGTCTGCGCATGAATCAAGACGTCCTTCGCAGTCGCCTTGTCGTACGTCGGAAACGCTTCGGAGGAAGAGGATGAGGACATGAGAGCTGGCAGTGCGGTCCTCTGGATAGCTGTAGGTCTCGAGCCTATATCCATCCTGCCAGAGAGATGGCGCACTATCAGCGGATCGAGCGCCAGACCCGAGAAGGTCGAGCTGTCAAGAGGGGCGTTGGTAGGCTTGGCATTGCGGACAGGTGTGGTCCCCTCGGCGAAGATGTTACCATTTGGTCCGCTGCTAACATCACCCGTGAAGAGAGAAGAGACGATGCCGGCCCCACTTCCGCTACCAGGTCTGCCTGCTCCGCTGCCTAGCTGAGAACCTTGAGGACGAGTAGACGCGGACGCAGCCGCAGCTGTCTTGATCCTTCGTCTACCGGTCCGTTCCGAAAGGTCTAAAATGTCATGTGCGGCACTAAGGCCATCAGCTTGGACACTACCTCCCGCACCCGAGAGACGAGGGCGCTTGAGAGCTGAGCGATCAGGTCGAGAGCTGAAAGGGGGTTGTGCAGTGAGACTCGTCGAGGGAGGTGTCGACGCACTTGATGAGGCTGCATGCCGTGCCCAGCTTCGAGACGCTAAAGCGGAGGTGTCTGAGCTGATTGAAGCATCGCCGTTGCTCTGTCGTTTGGCATGAGGCGCTCCACTCCGACTTGCTCGAGACTGAGCAGCACCTTTCCTGACCTGCGTGCGACTGGCTCTGCTCACAGGCTGTGGGGCCGCAAAGTTCATGAGCAGCCCATCGTCGTCCATCTTGACCAGTTCAAGGACTCGGCGCTCCTCGGACAATCAAACCAGACTATTGTGTGTTGGCTGGAAGTGTTGTGGAAGAGGGCGGGAATAGGTTGTGGATCGTGCACGCATAGTTGCTAGAGCCTCGAGAGTCGCGAGTCAAGAATTGGTACAGAGCTGCATCGCAAGCACAACGCGGCACAGCATGCTCCGCGCAGTCGAAATTTCAAAATTTGGTGCGGAGCGCGCCTTTCCGCACGAGAGAGCTCACTGCAACTAGCGACGCATGTACAGTCAGTGTGAGTCAGGTGTGTGCGCTTTCCCTGAAGCCGCAAATCTCCACTACCTTTTGATGATGGCCAGAAGAAATTATCAAAGCGCCACCCACAACAAGAATCCAGCACGCAGAGACCATCTCCTCGAGGGGCGCGCAAGCTCGGAGAGAGATGCAGATTGTTGGAATGAAATGAGGTGACATGATGCGGAATAGATAGCGGAAGTCAAATCGGAGGGTATCACAGTTCAGCATCCATGGCCTCTCCGACGGCTTGCGCAGCGCTTTGTGGCAAGCGTTGTATGAGAGAGCTGAAGCATGGGGACAGGGAGACGGTCTCGCTTCATTGTCAGCTTGCGTGCTCTCTAGGGTGCACGTTTAAGTATCCCACTTCTATCACTCACGAGAGCTTGCTCCTGGCAATCTTGTCAGCCATGACGCGGGGCACGTAACGCGTACTTTCCCTCACGTACCCCGCCGTGACGAGTCTCGATAGAGTCTCAAAAGCGAGTGCGGGCGCCTTTCGCGCACCCGCAAAATTCCAAAGACCTTCCCAATCTCGCAGAACAATCAGAGCAGAAACCTTGATACTTCCAAATCTAGCGTCCGTCAATTTGAAATCGCTTCGAAGCTTTTCTGCACGTTTGTTGTCTCCTCGAATTAGCAGCTGGCGGATCGTCTCGGCCAGACTACATCCGAGCCAAGTGGACCGGCCGCCCTCCTCTCTCTCCATAGCAGCTTGAAATCCAAGCAGACGTACGTCTTCCTCCGCAAGCTGCAGAAGGAGTGACGAAAGGGCGCTATGAGTCAGTAACTGTTTGCGCCTATTCTCCACTCGCGCACGCGAACAAGTTCACCTTGGCTTCGAGCGACCGATCCTTGTCCTCCCCAAAGAGTCTTTGCGCTTCCTTGATCTTGAATATGCGTTCCTGCAAATCGTCTTCTCCAGCAGCTTCTTCAAGGCTAAGCGTAGCGCCGTCTGTTCTTCTATCGTCTTGGTAATAGAAGTCTCTCAGCAACTCTTGGTCTTCGCTGCGAGCGTATACCTCGAGCAGATTTGCTGCAAGGTGTATGTGGTCGGTAGCGGATGGTGGTGGCTTGTTGGAAGCCATTGCCGCAGTCGTCGCTTCCGCTGCCGGGGCTTGCAGAATGCGGAAGAAGTCGCCGCGCGAAAGCTGCGATTTGAGTCTCAGAAGGACGTGGTAGACTGTCAAGTCGGAGAGCAGTGTCAGTGCGCTCTCAGCCTGACAGTCCTCATGCGAGACAGGCTCACCTAAGTCCGTGTCTCCGCTTTCGATGGCTTTGATCAGAGCCGCCTTGTCTTCTTGCATGTTGAGAAGGAGCGGCACTTGATCGACAGCTCGCGGCTCGTGGTCAAGAAGCTAAGGGTACATGCGGGCGGCTCAGCTTGTGCTCCATATGACAGAGCGCCAGAAGAGTTGAAGAACGTGACGTACCTTGGTTGCGAGTCTGGTTCGACCTTGATCCCAAGCGGTCTGAGCAATTTCTGCATAGCTGACCGCAGGTTGCGACTCGAACTTCTCCACGATGGCTTTGCAAACCACATCGTCCACGGCCGAGAAAGCTTGATTCGCTATGGCTCCGACAGCAGGTCTTGTTCTCATGATCTTGGCTTGAGCCCAATGCTTGAGAACCGGATCCGGTCGAAGGTTCAGATGCTCCGACACGCGAAGGCAGAGCAAGTGGTGATTGCGAGCTGTGAGACGAGCAATGAGAGCAGTGGCGCCTATCTGTTTGTATCTGCATCCAGAGTCGGAGTCGAGTCAGCGGTGCGCTATGCGCTTTGAGCTCGTCGTGGCGCTCACTCGTCGTAAGAGACGGGCACGCCAATCTCGTGCCGCCGAGCCGCATTGAGAATACGCAATGCCTTCGCTAGCTTTACGAATGGCGCCGTATCGTACAGATCGACGAAGGCCTTCCCAAATGAAGCAGCCTGGACAAGCATGGGTGGATAGACGGGCTGACAAAGCTTAGATTGCTCTTGAAAGACCGCATTTGGCCAGCTGCACCACTCACCCTGAGCAGCTTGCGTTGCCACGCAGCGTCCCACTCGTATGCTGCAGCTTCCACACAAGTATCGACAGCTTCCGCGAGCTGGTTCTTGATGGCTCTGACACCTTCGTCCGCCTTTGCACTCTTCGCGGCAAAGTGCTCCGATGCATCAAATAGCAGCGCGGCAGGGTGAGTACTCCCAGGCTGAAACACCGAAGATGTTGCCTCTGGTACTTTTTGCAGAAAGTCGTGCCTGTCGCTGCCTATAATCCGAACTGCGTCCGTCTCGGGTATCAGATGCACCGCGCCAGAGTAAGGAAAGCTGTTGGGGGATCAACGTCAGCAGGACTGTCCCGTAGTGTCCCCTCACATAGGCTCTCGTGAGATGCTCACCGCAGCACTTCCCCAAACGGTCCCACCATCACCACTTCCGATTCGGAACTGAGCACCACTGAGTTGTTGCCGCACCATCTCACATCTTCCACTCCCGTTCCTCCAAGTCCTTTGCCTTTGTTCGACTCAAAAGCTTCAGAAGATCCAAGATCATACTCTGAGAGGCTGCGTTGCAAGTCAGAACTGACGACCCAGACCTTCTCGTCGTGCGTAAGCAGCGCCAACAGAGCTCCATTGGGACTTGGACGGATGGTGTGAAAAGGTCCACGAGTGAGACGAAGATCTGTACTGCCGCTCAGCGAGTCGAGGGAGAGCAGAGTGCCTTCTTGAGCGGATGATGTAGGTGACAAAAGCACTTCGACCAGGCCTGAGTTCGATACTGTGGAAGGTATGATGTCCCACGCGCCGACGCTTGCTTGGCTTTCCGCAGCCATAGAAGTACCGACTTCCTGAAAGTTTGTGCTCGTCTCGGACGGGATCGAGGGCAACAGGATGGGCGCTGGAATAGAAAGGGTGCGTTTGGACCAAGCACCTTCACTGGCTCCCTCTTTGAAGGGAAAGGACCATTCGACAAATCTCCCTGCTCTAGTCCTGATGACGAGTCCTTGAGACCACATCCGAGCATCTTCGATTCCAGTCTCTACCGCTTCCGCGCCTAGACTGTACTGCGTGTAGTAACAGCTGGCAGTCACCTCCGTTGGGGTTGGACCCGACACGGAGGAGTAGGATTGGTTTTCGCTTCTTCTGTCAGCTTGGAGTGTACGCTTGTCTTGCGCTGGACAGGGCGAAAAGAAGGTGTACAGACGAGCTGCTCCTTCCTCCAGCACCACTATCAGCTGCTCATCGTCGGTGAATCCAAGCGCTATGATCCGGTCTGAGGCATTCCACTGTTCGACCGGTGTGGCTGCGAGTCAATTGCTGCGGAGCAAGCACCGACATTTTGACGACCAGCATCGATCGAGTATACTCACAGGAATGCTCTCTACCAATTGCCCTGCCGAGGTGTACACCTGAATTTTGGGTCTCAGATTAGAGACCTTGCCTAATGCGACGAGCTTGGCAGGATCCCTGACCAGAGCCAACAGTCCTCCGTTTGGCGCAGCTGCCAGTTTGTAGTTGGACAGATCATCTATCGCCCAAGAGAGCGAGTAGACTTGATTGCGGCGGTAGAAGACGTCTTGCAGGGAATGCCACTCTTGCGTTGGGTGAGTGAGCGTCATGATGTTGAGCGCATGGCCGTGTCGAACGCTGCGCCCCTTGCGTATGAGAGGACGTCGCGCAACGTCTGCTCGCAGGAGCACGACGTTGAGATTACACCCGCAAGATGGGCTCAAGACGTCGACCTCAATCTGGAATGGCTGCTTCGGCTCTATGAAGAGGTCCGAGATAATCTCCACTCCCTTCAGAGGTGAGCGTCATGATAGCAAGGGCCATCAATTCAAAGATCGAGGCGGACACCTGGCCGAGTTGGGTGCGCATAGGTATTACTGTATACAGCGGACTTGCTTGGATCTGCACGGTGCATGCGGCGCCGCATACACGCGCACTCGATTCGCGCATCTGCTGCTATGGATATTCACGTGATTTTGAAGCTGCGCTATTTCTTCTCTCCGCCGTTACCGGTACTCGTGGCTGCAGACGCTACATTCATCTCACCCGATCATCAATCTTACCTTAAATACAGTTTGAGTACCATGACTTAGTTCAAGTCATCGCGGTCTTCGAAGCGCACACATTCTGCCGTGCTCAGCCTTGAGCCAACGCCAGCAGACTCGATGCCGCCCTCTCGCTCTCCCGTCGATGCGCGAAGATCTCGAGCTAACGAGGACCGCATGAGCACCTCTTCGCGCTCTCGCTCGCCCTCGTCTAGGAATGGAAGGCGGAATATGTCCGCAGAGGATCGAGGCCATCGGAGGGGACGCAGCTCCAGCTCGTACACCAGGAGCGTCTCATCCAGAAGCAGAAGCAGGAGTCGGAGCAGAAGCCGAGATCCAGACCGCAAGCCTTCTGCACAAAAAGCACCCTTCAGCAAGATCAAGCTACCCGATCCCGGCGATGATGTGAGTGACGCTCGCAAATACCAAGATCGAATGTATATCACCACGCGTGCTGATCGCGCGACAGCCGATTCGGTCAGGCTACCCCGTTCGTGCTGCGTGTACACGCGAGACAGGGTCCCTTCAGACCACTAAAAGATTTCGATCACGGTCGCAGGGACGCGCCTCAGGTTAAGAACAACGAGTTCAAGCTCTACGTCTGGTGAGCTGCGGTCTAGACGCTGATCAGATCGCAGTGGTCGCAGAGTGTGGCGCTGGCATCTTGACGAAACTCTCTTCCCTTCCTGATCTCGCTCCTCCAGGCGAACGGCTAATCTGCGAGATGTTGCAGCTCTGTTACACCTAGCACAGCCAAACATCTCCAATCCAACGACGCATCATGCATTTCGACTCGTATACTTCGACTCGCGGCGGTCCGAGATGGCAGCTCGAGAAATTGCAGCGCACGTCACCCGGGTCAATCCTCTGCAATCTGTAGATCAAGGGCTACTACCATCGGCCATTTCCGACAAGTTGGTCAAGGAAGTGGACGCTATCTCGAATGAAAGAGCGGCAAAGACGACATTGCAAGATATCAATGTGGTCGATGGGGACATGATAGATGTCAGTCTGACCAACCCATCCCACGCTTCTGGCGGAGCTGGGCGAAGCGCTAGGGATATCAGTATACGTGGGGGCGCCAGCATGGGGAGGAGAGGGATCGAAGCCAGACCGCAGCGTGGGCCGCCTGCTCTTGCAGATGTGCCCTCGGCTCTCCTAGGTGCCGCTCATCCTTGGGGGCCTGCACCGGGCGAGTCTCAGAGAAGAGGAGGCATTGGACCGCAAGCGCCACGATTGGAGCCTGTCCCTCCACCTCGTGGTCCTGCTGTTCATCCTTCCCGCGTGGCTGCCACAGGCCCGTCCAGAGATCTCGCCGCACGGAATGCGGATCGTCGCGATTTCTATGAGCGAGCAGATGAGCAACGAAGAGGCTCGTACAGAAGAGAGGACGACGAGAGAAGAGCTTATACAGCGATCAGAGATGCCGGAGAAAGGAGAAGATCGTACGCGCGGGAAGAGCAAGAAGCGCGCTATCCTGTCTCTAGAGGCCACGATAGATACGAAGGAAGGAAAGGTAATTCATCTCACAGAAGCCATGATCGCAGCGCGAGCCCGCCTTATAGATCTCGTAGATCCAGAAGCCGAAGTCCGGTCAGGCGGCCACCTAGGTCTGTCAGCAGAAGCAGAAGTCGTAGTCCTCCGAGGCGTTCCAGCAGGCACTGAGCGAGCTGTACACCAGACGCACTTCTGCTCCATCGATGACTTCACGCATGTCCACAACGCTCACTTGCCCACGTCGCCTGGTCAAACTGCCAGTCTGAAGCGCGCATAGAACGTCGTTCAATCTACGAGCCTGCCTGTCTCGCAGCACGCGCTGTCTGAGCCGTCAGACAGAGCAGTCACACACCCTAGCACAGATGTAATCACTTGGGGAATGACACAGGCACTAGACGATAACGCATTGTTGAGTGTGTTTGTGCGTGAGCACGTATTCGTGATTGTGAAGGAAGAGTGTCCGTGAGAGGAGAGACCGGGACGAGCTTGTAGAGCGATGTGCCGTCTTTTTGGTACTCGTACGTTTGTCCGGTCCGACGAGAAGTAGAAGCCAGTTCGCCTACTTGCTCAATCTTGGAATCGATTCGCAACATTCGCGATTGCGATTGTCTACCCCTCAAAGTCGGTAGGTTGGTCCGAGTGGTGGTACGGTATAGGCCGCGAGACTCTTATGAAGTTCATGAATTGAATCTTGAACAGTCAATTGAGGCCAGCGTTGCAGTCAGCATTTCTGCTCGATCTTCCTGTTCGCGCGATGGGCTAGCTAGCTTGGAGCGTTCGCGTAGCCAGCAGCAACGTCATGCTGCATAAGTCCCCGCGTTTGCGATTGCATGGCGATTTTAATGCCGAAGGGGGGGGGGGGGGGGCAGTTCGGCAGAGCTTCCCCGCACAATCGCAATCGCCAATCATTGAATGTGAACCATAATCTTGAATTCGAATGAAGTGAAATCACACTCACAGGCTCGATTCGGGGTTCAAGCAAGGTACATTTTCAATTCCCACGCTTTCTGCGATCTAGCACTCTTGACCCCAATTGTGGGGTTGATGCCCGTTCGGAAAGTCACGAGTGGAGAGCAGAGGATGCAGCGGTAGAGTCGTGAGTGTTATTGGCTCGGTGATTTGAGGCCCTGCGACCAGCAAGATCCTGGCCTGGATGCAGGCATTCGAAGCTGCCGAGGCGTGCGGGCGACTTTGACGGCCCAACCAGCTCGCCAATCAAAAGTCATGACAGATACTTCACCGAAGGGTGCAAGGCTCTCTCGGTTCTGCCTTTGCCAAGCTTTGAAACGTGTAACAAAACGCAAGCAGCAGTAGAGGAGCTTACCTCAGTCTGAGTGCAGCATGCGCTCCCTTCGCTGGGCACTTCCAGCTCGGCAACGTTGGAGAACACAGCCTTGCCGCATTCAGTCAAGAGCAGCCCGCGATGCGTTCGTTCATCGGTCCAACAGGCAACATCGAGAGCCGAGCGGGGATCAGACAGAGCGAGGTCGAGTGGAGTGTCAGTCATACGAACAACGACGTGGAGCAATGCGAGGGGACCAGCTTGTGCGGATGGTGCATATGAGAGCTTTGCTCTCAATGCACGCCTCTACCCACCATCATCCCACTGGCTTCTCAAGAATTGTGTCACTCCAAACAGTCTGCTGAAATCTCCGCTGCCTCAAGATGAACCACTCTTTTCTCGCATTGCTCTCTGTGGCTATCCAAGCACTGCTCTTGAGTGGCCTATGCGACGCTCAAGGCTCTTCGACCGCAGGTGTTCCCAACACCCCCAATGGTGAGGTGCAGCATACCAGACCGCAAGGGCACTTTCCGCGCGCAAAGATGTGGCCCCATTATCGCAGCATTCAAATGTCCGCTAACGCTCTTTACTGACCCTCTCGACTCTGAACCCGCTATGAATAGAAAATCCCACCTTCACAGTAGCGCCCACCACATCCACAGCGCAGATCACGCCGCTAGGAACCAGTTCGAGTGGTGAGTCCTTCCATCGAATATCAGAGATATGCCCCATGTTACAGCCATCTCCATGCTCAGCTCCACATATCCACATCTGCACATCATGCCCTCTCACCAAATCTCGCAGTCACAGCAGCGACGGTGCCCTCTTCGCTAAGCGGAGCAGCCTTATCCTCCTACCTAGCGTCGCTCAGCACCAATTCGGCGCAAGGTGCGGGCAGCACGAGCACGGGAGCATCGATCAGCGGCATAGGCGGCGGGCCACCCGGAGGATACGATAGCGTCATTTCTTCCATCATGCAACAGAGCACCTCCAGCACAAGTGCGCCTGCACAGAGCAGCCCTGCGACGTCCAGCGCAAGTCCCGATGCAGCCACTTGGTCTGCCAAATCGCCCGCCAGCGCCGCTTGCTTGGCCATCGCTCTCATCTCTTGTGGCTTGGGCGCTTTGCTCGTTGTGGCTTAAGCATTCGAGCTCGCAGCTTCACGGTCAATCTGTCACAAGATGGCCACCCTTCGAAAATATACTAACCTGCCAACTTCTGAAATGCATGCTACGTGTCGCTAGACATGCAGCGCGGGGGGCCCCCTTTGACAAAGCGATCTCGTGAGCGGAACCGAATTCTCATTCGTGAGCGTGAGAAAAGTGGCTGGGTGGAAGGGTGAAAGGGTCCCACGACACCGTCATGAGGGTTAAGTGACAGGTGCAGAGGGGAGGGGGGATGGAGCGCCTCTCTGAAGCAGCACGTCTAGTACTCCTCAGCCTCAAGCTCGTCGGCCTCGCCAGCAGTGTCCATGCCGACCTCCTCGTAGTCCTTCTCGAGAGCAGCAAGGTCCTCGCGGGCCTCGGAGAATTCACCTTCCTCCATACCCTCACCGACGTACCAGTGGACGAAGGCGCGCTTGCTGTAAAGCAAGTCGAACTTGCGGTCCAGACGGCTCCAAGCAGCAGCGATGGCGGTGGTGTTGGCAAGCATGCACAGACTGCGGCTGACCTTGGCCAAGTCACCTCCGGGAACGAGAGAAGGTGGCTCGTTGCAGATGCCAATCTTGAATCCGGTGGGGCACCAGTCGACGAACTGAATGGTGCGCTTGGTCTTGATGGCTGCGACGGCCGTGTTGACGTCCTTGGGAACGACGTCACCACGGTAGAGCAGGCAGCAGGCCATGAATTTGCCGTCACGAGGGTCACACTTGACCATCTGGTTGCCCTTCTCGAAAGAGCTGAAGGTCATCTCAGAAACACTGTTCTGCTCGTGGAAAGCCTTCTCAGCGCTGATGATGGGAGCGTAGGTAGCCAGAGGGAAGTGGATACGAGGGTAAGGCACCAAGTTGGTCTGGAACTCGTTCAGGTCGACGTTGAGGGATCCATCGAAACGAAGGGAAGCCGTGATGCTGCTGACCACCTGGGCAATGAGCCTGTTGAGGTTCGAGTATCCGGGGGCTTGAATACCGAGGTTACGCTTGCAAATGTCGTAGATGGCCTCGTTGTCGACCATGAACGAGCAGTCGCTGTTCTCAAGGGTGGTGTGGGTGGTCAGGACAGAGTTGTAAGGCTCAACAACGGAGCTGCTCATCATGGGAGCAGGGTAGATGCTGAACTCCAGCTTGGCCTTCTTGCCGTAGTCCTGAGCGAGACGCTCGAGGAGCAGAGATCCGAAACCGGAACCTGTTCCACCACCGAAGGAGTGGAAGACGAAGAAGCCCTGCAGACCAGAGCAAGCATCGGCGAGCTTGCGCACGCGGTCAAGAGTCTGGTCGATGAGCTCCTTTCCGACGGTGTAGTGACCACGAGCGTAGTTGTTGGCGGCATCTTCCTTACCAGTGACGAGGGTCTCTGGGTGGAACAGGTTGCGGTAGGTACCGTTGCGGACCTCGTCGATAACGTTGGGCTCCAAGTCCACGTAGATGGAGCGAGGAACGTACTGCAAGGTGAGGGCGTCGTCGATTCGATCAGAATGGCCGGTGCGGTCTGTCATCGTCAGCAAAAGCTTGCACTCACCTTGCCGCTTCCAGTCTCGCTGAAGAAGGTCGAGAAGCCATCATCGTTCTCGGAAGGAGAGCCCTCGGTGACGCGACCATCGGGGGTAAGACCGTGCTCGTTGAGGTAGAGCTGGTTGGCAGGCAGTACGCATTGATCAGCAACGCTTGGGTCGAAGATGTTCGGGAAATGCATAGCTTGTGACTCACCTCCCAGTTTGCGTTACCGAGCTGAACACCAGCTTGGCCGACGTGGAGAGACAGAACCTGGAAACGGGAATTGGCGCACGTCAGCTTGGTGCCCGGCGCGCCAGGGATGTCGACTTAGAGGATGTCCCGCACAAGGAGTTGCTACTCACTTCACGCATATTGAGAGATGGGCGATTTGAGGTGAGGTGGGTTGACTGTTGTGCGTGTGTGCAGAGAAGACGCTCAGAAGTAACGTAGAGCGAAGAGTGATTTTGGAGAGATCAGAGTTGAAAGGGAAGGAGTGGGAGCGACTTGCGCGTAGTGAGGCCGCGCTCAACGCCCGCGACGACTTTCGGCAGAGGCGAGCGAGGCGCTTTGGGCAAGATGCTGAGGGCTGCTGCCCGTTGTTGGGCTCGCGCCTGTCAATCTCTCATCGACTCGATTTCTGCCCAACCGCAACCTCACAGCAGCCGTGGTGCCTTGAGATCCTAGGCTGTACTCGCACGAACATCAGCAGCACTTCTCTGACTCTAGCGCACGCGCGTGCATTCTTGATTCACGCAGCGCACCATGCAGGAGTGTCTGCATGGCGCGCTCTTCTGCTGTGAGGCTTTGTGTTGTGAACGCTGCATACACGCGTGCTCGCCGCGCCGGAACTCAAGAGTTGATTGCCCTCGAATAAACGCGTGGCGATGGTTGATCGATGCCGATCACGTGTCTGATCACTGCTGTGCGCGCAATCAAAATCAAACCGCACCAAGAGCAGAGGCCTAGCTGCTCTTGTCCGTCCATCCGGCAGCGCGCTCGCGCAAGAGCTTTGCATGCATGCATGCCTGCTGCAAGAAGAAAAGTCAAGTCCAGGCCGCGAGCGGCGACTGCGTTGCATGCACGGCTTGCGGGCACCAGGCCAGATGCTGCAAAGGAGCGGCAAAAATCAAGGCTGCTGTCCGTAGCTGCTGCGACCCCGCTCTGGTCACGAGTCATGAGTGACCGCCGCGGGTCTTCGAGTCAGAGCCGACAGCGACCGCATTCACGCTCCACGTTCTGATGGTGCGTCTATCGACTAGAGCTCGAGCACCTTCCCAAGTCACTCTTTTCCCAACTTGCCACACGAATTCTATCCCCACAGCTTTTAGGTTCACACCACGTACCTGCTACTCACACCATTCCGGTCGTCTCTTGCCTTCGTCGACACACTTCTGCTGGAGCAAGGCTTTGCTTGCGCCAAGATGGTTATGTCCATGCGCCTTGCGCGCTCTGCAACAGCAGCCACATCGAGTGTAGGTCGCTCCTCGTCATGCAAAGGTGCTCGAATGCTAAGCACTTCATGTGCCAGAGCCATCAACACACCCGCAACAGAGGCTACGAAAGCAGCAGGGATCGCCTCAAGGCAGTCTCAGATCAGATCCATCTCTTCTACGCCCTCCAACGATGTCTCAGCCACTCCCCTCGCCAACCCTAAGGGCGCAGAGTGAGTCCTCTTTGCCATCGCTCTTGCTTGCACCCGGTCGGGTCCTGCTAATCATCTCTCCTCTCATGTGCTGCCTCAACGTTAAAGGCGACCTGAGCCAGCAAGTACTTTCCAGCAGTCGCCAGAGCCATCTCCCATCCCAATCAGGTCAGCCGACCTGGATCACTCCTTTGTAGGCATGTCCGGAGGAGAAATTTTTCATGAAATGATGCTCAGGCATCAAGTCAAGCACGTCTTTGGGTACCCGGGTGGCGCAATTTTGCCAGTCTTTGACGCCATTCACAACTCCAAGCACTTCCAATTTATCCTACCCAGGCGAGAAGATGGTGCCGGGCACATGGCCGAAGGCTACGCTCGTGTAACCGGTAAGCCAGGTGTCGTGCTTGTCACTTCTGGTCCAGGCGCCACAAATGTCATCACCCCAATGCAAGACGCTATGAGCGATGGTACACCTCTCGTCGTCTTTTGCGGTCAGGTGGCCACCAGCGCCATTGGCAGCGACGCCTTCCAGGAAGCAGACGTTGTCGGTATTTCACGCAGCTGCACAAAGTGGAACGTCATGGTTAAGAATATCGCCGAGCTGCCTCGCCGCATCAACGAAGCCTTCAAGATTGCCACATCAGGCAGACCAGGACCTGTGCTCGTCGACCTGCCCAAGGACGTCACTGCCGGTATCCTAAGGCAAGCTCTACCTTATTCGCAGACGCACCCTTCCCTCGCCGCCTTGCCGTCCAGAGCTACAGCCAGATCCTCTCGCAGCAGAGCGATTCGTCACCAATCGCAGCCAGCTGGGCCCGGAAGCCTGCCCCATGAGGCTCCCGAAATCGCAGAGGCAGCGCGTCTCATCAATGGTGCCAAGCGACCAGTAATTTACGCTGGCGCTGGAATGCTCTCGACTTCCCAAGGCCCAGAGCTACTCAAGGAGCTCTCCGAGCGTGCAGGCATCCCAGTAACCACCACCCTCCAAGGTCTTGGTGCTTTTGACGAGCTCCACCCGCTTTCTCTGCATATGCTTGGCATGCACGGATCAGCGTACGCCAACCTGGCAATGCAGGAGGCAGATGTCATTATCGCGCTGGGTGCACGCTTTGACGACCGCGTCACTGGTCGTGTGGACAAGTTTGCGCCTCAAGCTCGCGCAGCAGCTCTGGAAGGTCGCGGGGGTATCATTCACTTCGAGATCATGCCAAAGAATATCAACAAGGTGGTGCAAGCTACTTGCGCGCTGGAGGGAGACGTCATCGCCAATTTGGCCAAGGTGCTGCCTCAGGTCGAGCAGAAGACGCACCCCAAGTGGCACGCACGTATCGCGGACTGGAAACAGCGTTTCCCGTTCACGTACTACCCGTCTGATCCATCCAAGGGCGAGTTCCCCAAGCCTCAGGAGGTTATTGAAGAGCTGGACAGGGCTATCGAGCCTCGCAAGGAAAAGACCATCATCTCGACCGGAGTCGGACAGCACCAAATGTGGGCGGCTCAGCACATCCGATGGAGGCATCCCCGCTCTTGGGTCTCATCTGGTGGTCTCGGAACGATGGGCTTCGGCGTTCCCTCATCTGTCGGAGCCAAGGTAGCCAGACCAGACTGCACTGTAGTGTGCGTGGATGGAGATGCCAGCTTTAGCATGACAGCTATGGAGCTTGCCACAGCAAACGAGTTCAACGTGGGCGTCAAGATCCTGGTGCTCAACAACGAATTTCAAGGAATGGTGCTGCAATGGCAAGATCTCTTTTACGAGCAGCGCTACTCTGGAACGAGGATGACCAACCCGGATTTCTGCAAACTGGCCTCGGCTATGGGTTGCCACACTATCCACTGCGACTCGCTCACCGACCTGCCGGCCAAGATGAAGGAGTTCATCGAGTACGATAATGACAGACCAGTCCTGTTCGAGTGCCGCGTCGTTACTGCCGAGCATTGCTACCCTATGATCGCCGCCGGCTCCGCGTTGCACGAGATGACGATGCACCCGAGCCTTGTCGAGTAAGTGTCGAAATCTCATCTCTTCACGCCGCTCTCGTCTTCCGCTGATCTTTTGCCTCCCTGTTCTCTTCGCAATCACTCAGGGGCTTCAAATCCATCAAGCCGGCAAACGCCTAATCGCTTGCTAGCTTCACCTTCAAAAGCGCCCCTAAAGACCCGACGCATCATCCTGCCGCCGACGTCCTGTGCGCCCTTCGACTCACTGTCCCCATGGTCTGTCTTATTCGCTCGTCCTGCATGTCATCCTGTCTCGCGTACTCGAATGCCTCTTTCCATCTGATGAAATGGCAACTATCGAGCGAAACTCTCGTGTGCTTGGATTGCCTTTACGTCTCTAGAGGCCTGATTGTCCATGATTCGGCACAGCACGTTCGAATTGACGCGCAGCGAGAGTTCCTTGGCCTGTCATGTATGGCAAATTTGTTCTCCACATGACGTGCCTGGGAAAAGTCCCAATGTCGAACTCGAGTATTCCGTGAGCAACAAGGCCTCGTAGCTCGGGGGTAGGGGTGTGGAAACAAAAAAAAAGCCTTCAATTGTTCCTCCTAGCCTCCTTCTCTGCCCTCTTTCTAGCTTCCTTCTGCATCACCAAGCCCACAAAACTTCCTACGCCCGCTAATCCCAAGACCAAGATGAGCGCTGGAAGTCTGATTGCCCAGACTCGATCTGGAAAGATTTGCTGCAGAGGTGAAGAGGATGGAAAGAAGGGCTGTTTCCGATTTTCGAATGTGAGGAGTGAGGAGTGAGGAGTGAGGTGGGAGGTCAGGCCCGCATGAAATTGAAGAGAGAGAGAGAGAGAGAGAGAGCAAGTGAAAGTGAGGCAGACGCACCACGATGAATGTCCAGATGGTGTAGTATGTGAAGACGAGACCTGCGATGAGCAGCAGCAAACCGCCCAATAGTCGATCCGAAGCAGCCTGAAGAACGTGGAGGTGGGGGGGGACAAAGGAATGCCAGTGAGCCCGAAATTAAAAAGGCAGAAGGGATCTAGCTCGTCCCTCAACGATCAAGCTTGAACTCCAGAGCTCCACCTATGCGACCCATTCCTCCATCTCACCAAAACTCACCATGTTGGGAAAAGGGGGGATGGCTTGCGCAGAAATGGTTTATTGGTGAAAGTTGTAGGTGCGGTGCATTACCCCCACTCGACCGCCTGATCCCTTGCTACCAAACCGACACGTCGAGGTCAAGGATCCCGTCCGGCACCGGCGCAGCTGATATCTGGCGTGTCTGATCACGCTCCGTTGCAAGCGCTGCGTATCGATCTCGACCTCCCAGCGACGATTGCGATCCACCCACAAGGAGAGGGGCGGAGGGGGAGGGGGGCGCTAGCAGGCAAGGATGTGACTTCGACACGGATCTGAACGCGGAAGCTGTTAGGCAATGTCTCTTCGACGAAATTTTTAGTGAAAGCGCCGACGTCGAGGCCAGACTTGTCTGACTTGATCGCCTTGAATGCAGATCAGAGTTAAAGTGGATGATGGCTCGAATGTTTGAAGGAAGCGATGAAGTGACAGTGTCGACGACGTCTTTGACAGCAACACCGCTCGCTTGCTGCTTGCTTTATGCACTCGACACATCCAGCCGCATCGTCTGTGCGCACAGACGGCCTGCTGCGTGGCGCAACATGTTGCCCATGTTCTCACGCCTCTCGTTGGTGCCGCGCGTGCATCCATGGCATTCGCGTTGGAGGGCCGGGCCTGGCCTCCAAGCATCATCTTCGACCTCAGACGCTGCCTCGATCCACTCGACATCGAAGCATCTCGCCTCATCTCATCGCCTTAGACTTTTGACTACACGTCCCGATCAAGAACAAGCGCAAGAGGCAGATCATCGACGCTCACACACAACACACCAAACACGACTGGGTAGCTTGCGAGCGGGTCCTCCCTTTCAGATCAGAACATTCTCGAATAAATTTCCGCAGGGCAAAAAAGAGAATTTTCTTCTCGCGCCAAGGCGAGAAGAATGCGGTGGGCGTCTCAAGGCGGAAGTGTAGAGCGCAAGGACACCCGTGGCGAGCAGCGGCAAGCCGCACGACTCGACCCCTCGAAGCAAAGAGAGGGTTAACGATTAAATACCACGGAGGGTATGTTACAGTCGTTAAACTATAAAGAACAGATACTACACTTGATCTAAGCCAATACTGTAGCGGGGAGGGAGGGAAGAATCGAAGATCAGCGATCGGCTCGGCGATGGATCGAGCAAATGTTAGGGGTGCGGTACTCACGGCCAGAAAAGGTGAGGAGGTGAGGAGGGCATGCGCGATTTGCACCCCTTCTTATACCTTTGCAGGGGCGCCTCTCGAACGCGTCGCAAATGCGCTCGCCACGAAAAATTCTGCGCACGAGCAATGAAGCGGGCGCGTCTTGCGCGTTCGCAGCATAGACCGAAAGCCACGTGTTGCTGGTTACGGAGCGCAGACGTCCACCCTGTGCTGCGCGCCGCCCCGACTCGAGTACATAAACCCAACTTCGCATCGCCACATTCTTTTGAAATGCTCTCTTTATCCTTTTGCAAGGGCAGGTGTACAAGACAGTGAGGTCCTTACCGAGTCTGTACTATTTGCTTGGTCGAGAACAACCAACCATAACGTGCCCTCTGTCCTTTGTGACGTTGGCCACTTTTTTCCTCACTATCCATGATCCGCTCGACTCCCGCACTTCGATCTTACCCTCTGGGCGATCGCGGGCGGCGACGAGCGGAGCGAGCGCGTCAGCGAAGCATTCTCTTCTCACTCTCCCCACTCTCGTTTTTATTTCTCGAAAGCTAGCCCTCGCAAAGAGCCATTTAATCTTGAGTTGTTACTCTTACTCGTGTGTTAGGATTTTTGTGAATAACTTCGGGTGTTTTGCCTTGCGTCTGTGAGCAAATGACTCGTGAAAGAATGGCGAGACGGGGGTCTTGCGGGCCTCAATCAAGGATGAGCTCGCGATGTATTCAGATTGATTGCCACGGAACCGTGCACTCGCAACAGACCGACTCTGACTCACTGGACTTGATTTCTATTCGCCGAACACGTTGTCAAATCGACGTGGAGAAAGGTTGATGAGGCGGTGCATGGGACCGTGAAATCTTTTTGCTGCATGGCGTCCATCCATCCGTTCAACAAGGGTGCTCCTTGCCTCTTGACTCGAAGCGCATCCACGAAGCACATTCTGCCCACTCGGCTCGCCAGGCAAAACCCCTCTTGACGCACCTTGATCACTAGAGTGGCGGATTGAAGAAGAGGCGCACTCGAGCTCTGATGAGGAGGGAAATTCTTCCCTAACACACGCAAGATTACGATCGAGCCAAAGAGCAGGCCAATATGGTGGGGAAAGGTGATATGTCGAACGATTCGGGTCAAGCAGTGGAGCAAGTGTTGCGGAACGGGGTGGCTCCGCTGAACTTGAGCCAAGCTGGTCCTTCTCGTGGCACTTCATCCTCCCTGGACGCCACATCCTCGTTGGACACCACATCCTCTACACCGCGCGCAAGCACGAGCGCGACCTCGGGTCCATCAACCTCTGCCAAGCCCAAGTTGACGATGGACGAGATCACATCTCGAGATAGGAGGGCCGCTTCTGCGGCTGCAATAGCCAATTTTGGGAATGTAGAAGATGTTCTGTGTCAAAACAGGAGGACCATTTCGGATTTCTTGAGAAAGAAGATCGAAGAAGAGGCTGCCAAGGTGAGTGAATCGAGTCAAGCACAGACTATCGAGGCGCATCATTGAATGCGTCAGGCAGTCGAGCGAGCTCGAGGCGAGGTCCAACAAATGAAGTCGAGCTCACCACGCTCTCTTTATCCTTCCTCGCTCACATCCTTGGATGCAGAATTGGGACAAGTTCTACAAAGCCAACGAAAGTGATTGGGACTTGCTTGTAGCTTGTGCCCAAGATCATTCTTCATCTGACGTGTTCCTTCGTCGCATTGTCCGCCCCTCAGATCGCTTCTTCAAGAACAAGAATTGGACGGGCGAGTCATGCTATTTCGACGCCTCGCGCACACTCGAGGTGACAACGCAACCGAAGCTTACACCGGCTGCTCTTTGTCACGCCTTCTCTTGTGTATGTAGATAGAGAATTCGCCGAGTTGCGAGCTCAGGATCAGAAGAAACAGACCGGAGGTCCTACTGGAGATTGCGAGAAGAAGGCGGCTGTAGATGCTTCAGACGAAGCTTCTTCCAACGCTGCGGTGCAGACTGAGCTTGAGCAAGCCACCTCGTCCACTCAAGAGGTCATACTACTGGAGGTGAGCTGGCGGATGGTCGAGCATCGCGCAAGCGGTGATTCGTCACTTGTCCTCACCTGATCCTGCTCTTCTTTCCTCCCACCGGGTCCTGTACATCCTCGGCATGCACAGGTGGGCTGCGGTCCTGGGAACATGCTCTATCCGGCTCTGGCCAACAACGCATCACTCAAGGCGCACGCCTGCGATTTCTCAACTCGAGCCATCGATCTCGTCACGGTACGTCTGATCGCTTGCTCGACTGTACAACTTCGAGCGATCCTCTTTCTGCACAAGATACGTCGCGTTGCTGACCCTCTCTCTGCCTTTGGCGCTCATGCGACTTGACCCAACGATGCCAATCACGCAGACTCATCCTCAGTACGACACGGCACGAATCAATGCTTTCACGTACGACTTGACGAGCAATCAAGCTCTCTTGCCCCAACTCCAATCGCACCCTTTCGGTCGACCGAACGTCATTTCCCTGATCTTTGTCCTCTCGGCCATCCCACCTTCTCTGCATGCCCAAGTCCTACAGAATCTAGCCGAGGTGCTGCCCGAAGGCGGATCGCTGGTCTTTAGAGACTTTGCGTTTGGAGATTTGACCCAGCTGAGGTATCATTGGAGAAAGGATAGGAGCTGGGTAGAGCCTAGCTGCGTCATCGTGCCAGACTTGATTGGTGAGGATGCAGAGGAAGGGCAAGAGAACGCTTGTGGAGGATTGTACAGACGCGGTGAGTATTGGCGATCTTTGGAGCGCCCCCCTCGGCCGTCGATGTCGCCTGCAGCTTTTTTTAGCTTCCTGCACTTGCGCTGACGAGGGATCGAAATGTACGCCTTGTTTGGTGTCTGTCTGCCCCGCAGGAGACAATACCCTCACTTACTACTTTCGTGTAGCTGAGCTCCAAAGAACAGCGGAGCTCGCTGGTCTGGAAGGTCCTGTCACGGAGATCAGACAAGAGGGTCTGAACAGAAAGACTGGCGTCGTGCTCCGACGAAGATTCGTTCAGGCGAACTGGAAGAAAAAAGCAGCTGCTGCATCGACTGTGAATAGGCGGACGGACTAGAGGCTCGGGCACCACACTCTCCCTTGCGCACGGCCAGAGGAGAGAGAGAGAGAGAGAGAGAGAGAGAGAGAGTGAGAGATGACGCTTATCTATTCTATTTGGCATGCAAGTACGGTCGCGTGCTGCAGAGGTGCAAATGGCAATTGCACGAGATAAATAAAGCAAAGATAGGGACGACGACCAAGGTGCACTTTATTTAGGCATTCCAAAAGATGTGGCAGTGGTGAGAGGCAGGTGTTGTTGTCTGATGTGTGTCCAGGAATGGCAGAGAGGAAGGGGGCATTTGCGAAAAGCGAAGCACGCGCATCGAGCGCTGCAGGTGTCCGTGTTTTGAGGAAATTTTGCTGGAGAGAAAGATGAGGCGGGGGGGTTGACCGCGGGCACTAGGTGAACACCTAGAGAAGTATGGCTGCGCTCGCGCAGGCGACGGCGAGCAGAGCGACAAGAGTGGAAGGCAAATGAGCCGAGCTCGACGCGCCGCCCTCGAAGCCGGTTCCGGGACCATTGAGGCCAGTGACGTTGCCAGCGGTATGGTCGCGTCTAGCAGCAGCAAGAAGCATCTGAGCAGCCACCGCTTCAGGAGAAGTCTCTCCCGCAAAGGTGAATCCCAAAGCGTCGACGGTTTCTAACCTTCCGCCAAA
The DNA here is from genome assembly GCF_003144195.1 of Ceraceosorus guamensis. Lineage (NCBI taxonomy): Eukaryota > Fungi > Basidiomycota > Exobasidiomycetes > Ceraceosorales > Ceraceosoraceae > Ceraceosorus > Ceraceosorus guamensis. Next base: position 89,468 of record NW_020290054.1, read on the forward strand.
GCTTCCTATATTGTTGAGAGAACGACTGGTCGTTTGATAGATTTTTTCCGCCGATGCGACGTGCGTCCGGTCGCCAGTGATGGAAGCGATTCGGAAGGTGCCAGCAGCCAGCAGTGCAGATCCCGCCGCATCCAAAAATTCGTCCGTCTCGTTCGCATAATTGCGAATCAATCCGGTGCTAGGGTCGGCAAAGCTGTACGAAGCGTCCATGATCTCCTTGGCCCATTCCGCAATGTCCTCCTTCTCAGTGGTCAAGTCGAAATTGGAATGGGAGAAGGCAGCTAGCACCCTACTCATGCCGCTCACCGCCCATCCTTGGCCAGTCAACCAGGCTCCCAAGTCGCTCGCATTCGGAGTCGTGATATCATTGATGTGGTTCCACATTCCCGACGCTTGTCCGCTCGTTATCAGAAGCCCGTCTCGATACACTGTGATGGGTTTTTGAATCGGCGAGCACCGCATTCATCATTTGTGCCGATCAGGCGACAATGGAAAGGGGAGATGGTGCGCCGATTAGGCAGCAGGATTGAAAGCGAAAGGAAGGGAAGGGGAAATTGCAGTGGACGTGATGTGAAGAGATGGGATGGCAAAGAAAGAGTGGCAAGGGACTGCCATGCTCAGGAAGTGTTTGACGGACAGCCAGTGCAGACGCAGTACAAGCTGTCATCTGGCATAAAGAGCTCAATCTAGACACGTGTGCTCACATCGAATTTGGTCGTATGCTTCCTGCAGCATACTCTGGTTGCTCGTAATAAGGCCGTAAGAAGCGAGAGCCGGAGGCAGCATGTAGATGGCGTCTGACCAAAGGGCCAAAGAGCTTGCTCGGTGACTGATTGCCCCGTCGCTTGTCCTCGGAGCCGTGTCGAGGAGGTAGTCGATCATCCTTCTAGCCGCTTGTGCGTAGTAGCCCGAGCCCAGCGTCGAGCCGCTGATCTGACCGCTGGCAAAGGCGCTGACGAGGACTCCTTCGAGACAAGAAGCAGGATCCAGAGCGCTTCCGGCTGTCCTGTTTTCGTCTCCACTGATACGACTGCAAAGCTTACCAAGACCATCCTGAGCAGACACGGAGTGGTAGCTCATGGCCATCACCGGTAAAGGCGGGTTAGACAGGTCGCGACTCGAAGCCCTGCGAGGCGAGTACGGGGGACCACCGCGCTCTGCTGTGAAGACGGACCAGCCGCCGGCATCAAGCTCAAGAAGCGCTGATTGAGCGGTACCCTGCTCCCAGGAAGCCCTTTGTGAGACGAGCATGGAAAGTCGCGCCAGCTCCAGATTGGTGCTGTTTACGTTGACCGCTGTAGCGGTGGGCAGGGCGCAAAAGAGCATCATGGCCAAGACACCGACAGGTGCAACAGCAGACCACTTGTGTGGCTGGCTAGTCTTTCTGCGACTGGGAAGTGTGGACGCCCATTTCCCTGTGAGCGTTCCGACGTTGGCCAATGGAGTCTTAAGGGCATCTTGCAGAACGACGAGAGTTCCGTTGGGTCTCACTGTGCCCATACTCTTCGAGGAGCAGTATTCGCTCTCTTCATTCGCACCGGCAAGGGTGGTACCGGCAACGTAGACCTCACCTGACCAATCCCCTTCCCTTCCCTTTTCCAGACAGCGGCCGACGTAGCCTCCCTCTTTCGCTGCAGCACTTTCGACGAGCTTGAGCTCGATGCTGACGGCAGGTGGACCAGAGTGATAAGGTGCGCTGTGGGAGTTGATCGAATGATCGGCAAAAGCTTGCAGATCCAAAGAATGAGTGGCCGACAATGGCGCCGTTGCAGCCACCTTTACTCCCGTCACAGAAGACGTCAAAAGATTTGATGGCAACCAGGCTTGCATGACTGCAACACCCAAGATGCCTCGCAACGTATCCAGAAGAGATTGAGGCGCATTTCCATCCCCCAAAATGAGCGCCGAGCGAAGTCGACGGAGCCCCAAAGCTTGCCGCACATCATCAAAGACCAGTCTATCGGCCAAGCCGGTCTGGGATAGGGCGCCGTGACGAAGGCCGCCGAGCTTGAGACGCAGAGCAGGTCCAGCGAGCGGCGTGCGTCGGGCTCTCTCGGTCAGCGCTGCGCTCAGACTTGAAGCTCCTTTCATGGACACGTAGAGCAGCGTTGGCTTCGCATCGGTGAGAGCACCAGTGACAGCAGGGCGAGAGTCGAATGGACTGCTGACGAGCGCATCCACAGTGAGCGAGGCTCGAGTGAAGACCGCAAGCAAAGCCAGGACCAGACCAGCTGGTGTAGCGCTGGCTAGGAGTGAGGAGTGCCGCTCCACAAAGATGTGATCCTCTGCATTGGGAATGGCGTCTCCTGGGAAGAAACCAAGCTGCGCAACCAGTCCAGCGGTGAGCTTCTCGTTGGTCACGGGGACCCAGTGCCCTTCGAGCAAGTAATGCGAATGCAGACGAGAAGCCAGTGACAACCGCTCGGATTCTGTGCCGAACGTGGGCATTCGAGCGCCAGCGCCAGCCGAAAGCACTTGTTCGAAAGAAACAACGCGACGCTTCGATCTGCCGGATGCAACCTCGGCGTCGGATTGAGTAGGAAGGATCAGAAGCGCAGAGTCGTCTGGACTGATCTGTGCTGCATCGTCGAGTGCTTCGAGGGTGGTGAAGATGGCTGCAACGCGCCCGACGCCTGAGGGTAGTACAGGCATCTTCTCACCTCCGGCTGGCGTCACGAGGGTGTAGAAAGGCGTCGAGTCGATGGTTGTCTGGTGAGATGCTGCGATCAGCGCGGTCAAGCTCTCCAGAGAGTCGTTGTGAGCGCAAACAGCCAGCGAAAAGCTGGCGTCACTGGAGTGGACGCTTTTGACTAGCCCAGCTGCGAAAGCTGCGGCCTGATCCCGCAGCTGACCCACCGAACCGATTTCCCTGCCGTACAGCATCTGTGCCTGGATGGGTTCAACCTCGCCACTTTTGCTCTTCTTTGCCTGCTCCTCCTCCACCGTCACTCCGTGAGCGACGATGGCGGGCACATCCACGATGGAGGGTCGAGGTCTTTCGGCCAGGTTGAAGCCAGCCGGCGAGTTTGCATTTCTGTACTTTGGCGATTCGCCCTTGCCATGCACTTGGGATACATCAGCTTGGCGGGATAAGATGAGTGGATGTATGCTGGGTTGATACTGGCTGGAGATGTACAGCGTGAGGGAGAGCGTGATTGTGATGAGCAGCAACAGGATGAGCGTCACGTCATCGACGACGAGTGAGAAGGCCATGATGCGCGATTGCAGAGAAGGTGTACTGCGTCCAGATCGTTGTGGGAAAGGATGGAAGTGCTGGCTGGACGACGACCGGATAGAAGATGGGTAGGATGGTGAGGAAACGCGAAAGGGCAAGACTGAGTGTCAAGCTCGATCGCTGACAAGGCGGACGCGAACGTCTGGCCAAAATCGCAGAGGGCGAGCAGCCTTGGGATGTTGGGGTTCGGCAAGACCCCTGTCTATCGATGTGGTGTGCTTCGGCGAATCAATCGTCGAAATGAATCCGAAAGCACAATGCGCGAATCGCCAAAGATGCGTCACTGAGATGAGGCTGGCAACTGGAAGGAATTGGAGGTGGAGGCGCGAGCGCAGCACGTGCCCGTGCTCCTGCCGGAAGCGCTCGGCGGATGACGGAAGCGGCGCAGGTGGCGTGCGTACGAGCGCGGCGCGGCAGCAGTATAGGCAGATAGCACCGATGATGAATCAATGGATCGCTCGATCTGCTCAACAAGTTTCAGATCGCAAAGCGCGATTGGGTGAGGACAAGTGCGGAGTCGATGTGGTGCTGAAAGAACAAGGTTTTTGGGAAAGGTTCAGCTACCGTTCACACGCGGGATTTGATGACGAGTCGTGAATGTTGACCGAATGGGAGAAGAGCAGATGACTGACTCGCGACTGATGCTCACGGCGAGGTGTTCAGGAAAGGGTCGAGATACGAAGCGAAGGGTGAAGATGGTGGTCGCGAATCACGTACAGGCTTACGCTGCAATCAGGATGATCGCACCAAAATGGTTAAAGACTTACTGACCGCACCTTCACTGACGCAGCTCCGGATATTCGTTGCTCAAAGCAAGACCGCCAGGTCCTCTGCGGCAGTATGAGCATCAAGACTTGGCACGGGGGGGAAAGAGAGGGTGGTGCATCCTTTCGCAACCAGGGTAACGGCGGCCTCACGACTTGCAACGGTACCGCCGTTGCGTCGCGGAACGCACGGCGAGATCAAATCCAGCATGTGCTCACTTCACCGGTGAATGGAGATTCCTCGTCTCGCCATTTTTGCGCGGTCGCGGTCTCATTCATTGCCGTAAGAGAGCGTGAGGAGCATTCGAGAGGGACCGAAAGAAGCTCTTGCCAAGATCTTCGGCGCAATTTGCCTGCAAAGAACTACATGCGCGGCCTTCTCCAAGCAAAGTTCATGTCAAGGCAGGCGGAACATCACTCTCGACTTGACGTTGCATCGCGCACGCAAGGAAGCTTGCTCGGATGCAGGGGCGAGCGCATGCCCGGCCAGACCTCGAAGCACCGACGCGTGGCTTGGGTCTTGGCGCATCGTACGTGCTCATCTTCGTGCGCACAACAACCTCACATCATCCATCGGTCGCCAGTCGCCAGTCCCAAGCGTGTTGTATCATTGCTGGCTTGCATTCCCGGCCGGGCGAGCGTCTCAGCCTTCCGCAGATCGGTCCGGGGGGCGAAGAGGCTAGTCGCAATGTACCCAGAAGGCTCGAGGAAGAGCACGTGTGAACGTGCAAAACAAATCGCCAAGGGGCCTGTTCCCGCCCACTTTCCATTGCAGACATGCCGGTGATCTCGTGTCCCAAGGCGACGGCATCTGCCACAATCTTCTGGATCAGAAAGCTATGCAACGTCGGTCTGCCGGAGCAGTGCACATAGTCTATGCTTCTAAGCGCGTCGAATTGCCAAGAATCCTGCCGTGTCGTTTCACGTACCTACTCCAATCTGGAATACAGGGACTTGATCTTGGCAGCTTATTGAGTGAGCCCGCTGCCTGGAGTCCTGTTGCTGCGTTGTCGACGGCGCAATACACACGGCCTCTCATTTCTGCTGTTCTTTGACCTGTCGCGGGATACTTAGACGTCAAGTGCTTCAAAGCTGCAGCCTTCGTCATTTCCCCATCGCACGGTCAATCAATACCCGATCTAACCTTAGCACGCTTCGCTCGAATTCAAGTGGTATTCGTTTTGCAATGTATGGCTAGATGTACAGTGGTAGACATGGCAAATACTACAGGGGCGGGCTGGGTCATGCGCAGAAGGTGCCAAGTGCCGCTTCGACAATACCCGTATTCTCTCTCTCACCACTTTGCAGCTCTTCACTCCTCCTCCTTCGCAAGGCTGGCGCTTCTCCAGCCGCCAAATCTGCTAGGGCCATTAGCAGTGCCGAAAGCAAGACGAGCTTCTAAAACATCGCGGTTGCTTCCCGGAACAGGAGAAGGTGAATTACCGCCAGGCGTGCTCCAGCTCGAGGCCGGTCTCAGTTGCGAGTCGTGGGATTGCAAGCCATTCGCGAGGGCTGCAGCAGCAGGCGGAGATGATGGCGTTGAGGCGGAAGAAGAAGAGAAGAGGGTGGTGTTCTGTTGGCCTTGAAGGGAGGGCGGAGAGCGGACGGATCCGGCCGAGCCTCTTCGACCCGTCAAGTACGCGTTTGCAGCGGTCGCAGTCTCAGCGACGCGAGAGCGGCTGGGGCTCGATGTGACCGTCGCGGCACGCTGCGGTCTGCTCGGAGGTGATGCGTCAGAGATGGCAAGACCGGCAAGTGGCGTATCGCCGCTGATCATGCCGTATGGCGTTGCGAAATGGACCCCACCGCTGTTGCCCTGTCCCTGCGAAGGGCTCCCTTGCTGGCCTGGTGAGTAGCTAGTTGCCAGGTCAGCTGGAGACGCGGGCAAAGACGCGGAAGGCGGTGGCGAAGCAGCGGGCATGCTCGATCGAATCTTGCCAGGCACGCCCCTAAGCATGCGCGCCTTGTTGACAATTTGGCTACCGCCAACCAAGGAAGAGCGTCTTGAGCTCGTCTCTGGCTCCGCAATGTGCTGAGGGAGGGGTGGTACAGGTGGCACCGATGCCGTCAAATTGTCGTCGCTGGTGCTTGGTTCGGTCTGCCGATCCTTGTCCATTGTTGTAGCGTCGTCCTGGGAGGAAAGTCCAGACACTCGTCGGGTGGAGGGAGTGCGCGAAGGCGTGAAGACGCCATTGTGATCCCTGTCCTTTGGACTTTGGGACGACTCGTTATCATGTGCGGCAGTGGTAGAGGTGGTCGCCGTCGAGGCTTGATGTACAGCTGAAGTGCTCGTCCTTTCAGCCTGAGACTGCGAGCGGCTCGCACTGCTACCACCAAAGTTGAAGCCGAGGAAGCGAGGTCTGGCATTGAAAGCGCTGGATCGTCGCCGCTTCTTGCTGGTAGAGTCAGTCGCATCGCCGCTTCTTCGCGTTTCCTCTTCCGTGCGCTCTTCCTGCAGTGTCAAGGTGGGGTCAAAGCTGCGCCAAGTCACAGCAACAAGCACTGCAGATCCGAAGACGAACGCTGCCCAGGCTGCGAGCAGATTCGCGATGACTTGGTTCCTGCCAATCCTGTTCTCTCTCGCGCTTGCGTACGTGCCTCCGGCCAAGATACCAGCTGAGCACGCAAAGGTGGTGGCACCGCCAGCAATGCTCAAGTACTGCAGTACGAGGTTTCTGTAGATGAGCCTAAGCTGTTCGCATCTTCTAGAAGCTGCCGCGACTTGATTCAACTTCTTTTCGCCCTTCTTGGGCTTCAATGCAGGGTAGAGGATTGTGGTCGTTTCTTGGGGCGCATCGCGCAGCTGCTCGATGACATCCGGATGGGCTTGCATGAGCTCGTCTTCACCAGACCCGATGCGACGTTCCTCCAACGGGATGCTCGCGGCACGTGCAGTTGCATCGCCAGCAGCATCCGCATCAGCATCATCTTCGTTACCCCACTTGACCTGGCCAGCCTTGCTGGCGGAGGTGAAGGGAGATCCTGGAGAAAACGTGCCGGGCTCGGCGCTCAGTGGCGGGGCAGGTCCTTGACGATGGGCTCGTTCCGCGCCCACAGCGGTGTGTATGTCTTGACTTGGAAAGAGGTAGAAAGTCTTGACCATCTCGCTTTTCCTGTCGGCCAGCTTGACCTGATGTCTGATTCGGTATAGCGTGTGAAAGCCGATGGGGACGAACACGACGACGATGATGCACGCCCAACAGGTCCAGGTGATCATGGTAAATTGGTAGTACCAGTACGCTGCAGGTGTCGAGAGGGAGGGTAAAGACCTTCAGTCTGACGTGCGAAGTGGTCAAGGTCCCGTGCGATCAACTGACCTTTGGTCACTTGTAGCCAAATATCTTTGGCATCCGCCACGAGGTTAGTGAGGTTCGTCCCTGCATCAGCGGCAGCTGCGGCGCGCAACCAGTCGTCGCGCCTGCCGATCTGCTCGTCGTACAGTTTGTTGCAGAGCAGAGAAGGTATCAATATGGTGGCCAGGACGATGAATGGTGTTCCGAGAGCGACTGCGTTGAAGAGCCAAGGGTTCAAAATGTACCGCTGGACCGTGCTTTTGCCTCGCATCCTTAGCGCGTCAGGGAAAGCGCTCAAGGTGCCCCAAGCGCAGGCCCATGCTGCGACCCACAAAGGGTACCATACGATCTGTCGCCACAGGAAGAAACGTCGCTGATAGTGCCCGTCTCTGTAAAAGCCAATGTTGATCAAACAGTATGCGCTGTAGCAGATAGCGTAGCTGCACGGACATTGGTATGGGTCAGCGTGCAGACTTGCCTGTCGTTCATGGCAGCAGGAGCTCACAACAAGATGAACGAGCAGAGCGCCATGACCGCATTTGGAATGAGGAAGGTGCCCTGAGGGGTGGGGTAAAATTGCACAAACCAGGCCTTGCCTCGGTACAACCGTCGGAGCACGACCGACCATGCCATGAGGCAGAAGATCAGGATGGCGCCTACGACGAAGTAAAGCTGCCAGAAGAACCGAGAGGCCGCGTCAGGACTTTGACTGGAAATGTCATTGCGCTTGCCTCCCTTCTTGCCTGCTCATTCCTCACCTGAATGTAGAAATATGTAGGAGCGGTGGGCTGGAAGAGTTCGTGCAAAAAATCGCGCACCTCTGCCACGCTGCCCGTCGGCATGACACCCTCGGGCAGGTTAGCATCGAAAGATGGACCCATCATCTTGTGCTACGAGTCCACGACCCAATCGATGCTGCTGACAGGCAGTGACAGCCTCTTGAGTCGGCCTGCTGCGCAACTTGCCAATGGAGTAAAGGTAGCAAGCACCGCAAGGGCGTCGTGCGTGGAGGCTCGAAATAGTAAGAGCAGGCTGGGAAAGGTCGTACGTCGGAAGCAGAGCAACTGGGACAGATGGGAGGGAGAAGTTGGTTCGAGCGCGACGGGAAGTCTCGTCGATGATAAAGCTGCTGATATACGTCCGTGTCTGCGAGCATCCCTCAATCGAGATGATGATACCGGGCAGCTAGCTCATCGTCGACCTCAGCCAACTGCAATGCGGTGGAAATCTGTTTGTGCAATCGTGACCGCACTGCTGGTGTTTGGCATGAACGCCATCGCATAGGTGCTGCATGTGCATGGGAAGCCATACCTTTGCGAAGACTACGCTGCTCCGATCGACGGCTTCAACAGAGCTTGGGCGAGAGGCCGTATCAGCCAAATGCTCGAGAGTCGCGAAGGGGAGCACACCTGCACACAAAGACAGGCACAGAGAACTCGAGCAAGCAGGCTTACCACGCTATGCTCGCACTAGCGTATCTGATGGCCAAGCGAAAGCTAGGATGCTGCAGCTCATTTCAATGGTGAATGTCGAGGATCGGAAGCTTAGCCTGGAGTCCCCTCTCTCTCGGCGCTACAACAAAGAGTCAGTGAGTCGTGAGTGTTACTGCTACTACTACTACTAACTACTGCTGTGCTCTGCGTAGCCACTCTCTCCCACCGCCCGCCACATCGGCGTTCGGGACGCAGCAACTTTCACATCCGGTCCTTCCGGTCAGCGCAAATGCCCGAATCAAAGCACCAAATTCACACAGAAAAGTTATCGATTGTCAGCATCAGCTGCCGCTGCTGCTTGCTCATGCAGCACGCATGATACACGAATGCGTGGGAGAGAGAGAGAGGTGCAGCTCGCAGCAGACAGCGGACAGCGGACAGCGGACGGCGTGGCAGCCATCAGCAGCAAAGAGACAAGACCGGGACCCAAAGAAGCAAGCCATCCTTTTCGGACGCTAAAGCATGCAGATGCAGAAACTTTGCTGACAGAAGAAAAAAGGGTCAGTCTAACGTCTGCTGCGGGCCGACCCACCGACCGACCGCATCCGCCATCCGCCATCCGCCATCCGCCGCTCGGATTCGCAGTCCGCCGTTCGGGTCTTTTTTGAGTGGCCAAACGTATGCGCGCGCGACGCGTTAGCGTGGTCTGGGTGGGATGCTTATTGATCGGTGTGAGTGAGATGCTACAGCGACAGCGACTGTTGTGACTGTGACAGCGACAATCGTGAATCCGACTCAAAGCTGGGCCGTCCCCCAGTCCTGTCTCTTCGTTCTCGTTCTCTATTTCGTGAAAGAGAAGAGCCGAGCCCACTTCACATTTCGTCAAGGTCGCCGACTCGACAACGAGCGATCAGCGCATTCGTGATCGTCTTGCAAGAGCAGCATCGTGATGCAATGTGAATGCTAATCCTTCGCACGGTTCATAATCAACGAGACGAAACGGCATGCGGTGAAAGCAACGAGAGGCAAAGCGGATCGGACCAACTCAGCCTGCTGGCCAGTAGCCGAAACTCTAAAGCGGGTCACGCGTCGTGACCCCGGCCGCGAGCACGCCAGCAAAGGGCTTTGATCGACTTCTCGCGACCTGCTACTCACGACTCAGACTGGCGGAGCTGCATTCACGCTTCACAATCACATTTGAGAGAACGAGACGGCACGCGCTACGGATGCAAATCTTTCGAGCGGGGCAAGGAAGGGCCCAAGCTCGGCGGAGGCAGATCGCGAATGTGCCGTCAACGCGACGCCTCTCTCTTGGATCTCGGTTGTGCCCCATCCGAGCGGTAAGTGTAAGTAGCGCCAGGGATGCGATGCGATGCGAATCACAAGACTGGCACCAACCAGCTTTCGGGATCGCAACGCAGAGAGAGCCAAGCATGTCCCATCTCCCGATCGCCCTGAATGTCCGTGATGCGTCATGCGCGCTGCCAATCAGCTGCCGCGCACACTTGACTTGATTTTTCCCTGATCGACCTCGTGAAGTCAAACATCATGTGATTCGATGCCTTTCCCTCCGCCTGCTCCTGTTCGGCTGTCATCTGTGACGAGTGGGGTGCAGCGGCAAGGACATGCTGCGTATGCGCATTACAGCGCACTAGACCAAGTCGTTAGGCAAGCGAGTGACCGTCGTGACAGCAGCTAAGGCTCGCGAGACCAATCAATGTCTCACTCTCGGCGGTCCATTTGCCATTGCTGCGAGCTCCGGGGGCCCATATCCTTCTAAATGAGGACCGGCATAATCCCAAGCATCCACTAGCCAGCCGCACAAGCGACTCAGACCACCGCTAACGCTCTGATGAGTATTCGGAGGCCCCTCTCCACTTTGCGGCGCGCGGCTTGCTGCCACTGTGACTACAGTACAGTCGCCAGCCAGCAAAGAAGCGAGCAGTGACGAGTCAGAGTCGCGCAGGAGGCACGATGACTTTGGACAAACACGACACTTTGCGGGCTGGCCACTTTGCTTCCGAGGTTCGCGCTAGCATGTAGGAAAGCACACTAGGCGAGGGGGGTCCGGCTGCATCTCCATTCTGCCCAATCTCTAGCGTCGTATGAGAGCATCCGATTTGAGCTTCGTCAGGCCCGATACCCGCATTGAAGTTCATCGCGGATCCGCAAACACGGATCCACGCTTTTGGGCAAAAGCCTGCTTGTTGGTTGGTGGCTGTTTCTCTACGCTGCACGGAAAGCTGTCTTCTTCAATCTTCAACAAGTGGATCGATTGATGACAGCGCAGAAATTGAAATCCTGCCACTGAACCGAACCCTCGGCTTTTTGCATGACTCAGCACTTCATGGCGTCCAGCCGACTTTTTCGAGCGCATCGGAGAGGCTGTAGCTTGCTTTCTTGGAATGGAGCTGGGCGAGCACCTCGCAAAGGGCCGTGATAGTTGTGCGATTCGTTTGCAAGACCCTTGCCGCCCAGCTCCAAGCAGAGAGCAACTGAAGTCGTCAGAGGCATGACGGCGAATCCTGCATTGTCCAATCAATGCTCAGGCCCCTCGCCGTCCGAGCATTCGCAGAAGAATCCCTCGCGCGTAGGGGTGCACGCACATTCAGACTTCGCTGACACAGACTCATCAAGCTGCAAGTCGATCTCCCGAACGCTAGCAAACACACGCTCACAGAGGAAATTGGAGAAGATGTCTTGGGTCACCACATGAGCTATCAGCTCACGCCTCATCTGCAATACGCAAAGTGAGCCACGTGAAATATCCAGTTTGAGCAAGTGTGTCCATGCCTTCGCGATCGATGATCAAGTGATCCCAAAGACGCCTGCTATCAAGATGTGTTGTGTGTTTAACCCTCCCGCACCGCAGGTGCACGCACGGCCACGTCATGCGATTCGGTTCGGTTCGGCTCGGCTTGTACGAGCGTGCTGCGGCCACAAGTACCAAAGTCCGGAAAGGTCGATGGGCAACCGGATGAGGGTCATCTACGGTATAGAGCATGCAAATTAGAGATTCTTCGGCCCAATTATGAAAGCAAAATTTCCAGGCTCGAATCGACCTTGCATTCATCCCACACCAACCTTGTATGGTCGTGGTTAGGTAGGATACGCCCGCTCGATCTTGCTAGTAGTGTACCTGGCGGCTCAGCTTTACGTAGTGCCGGCATTGTGGACCAGAGGATAAGTGACGGTGCAGTGTAGCATGAAAATACAAACTCATACCGTAAAGCGCAATTTGGCATCCAAATGAGATTGGCTCACGCTGCTGTACGTGCCGGGTTGAGTAGTGTAGAGTACGTAGGCATCCTGGGCACGTCGATGCATGCGAATCTAATGCAAAGACGTACCAAAAGCCGAATCGTCAAAGTCGTGCTGACAATGTAGAGCAGCGAGGAAGCAGCTCATGGGTAAAGTGGCGCAGGTCGGACACGTACCGAAGCGCTACCGGATTCCACGTCGAGACCGGACGGGGAAGATGCTGCGAAAGGTTTCCTGTCAGACCGTCCTTGGTCGTCACCGCCAAGCGATAAGCGCTGTCGCCCGCGGGCGTGCGCAATCAAAGTCTTGGCCTGCTCGTCTCCTGAGCCTCTCGCATCGTCCGGCTGAGTTGGAATTTGCGCGCGTGTATATTGCTGGCCGTGCGCTGAGCGTGTCAACGCTCCAACAATTGCCGGTCCCAGTTCAAGTCAAGGTCTCGATTGTCCAGGCCAGTCGGGCAGGCTTGATCAACGTGATACGTACTACTACAAAGCCTCACCACTGTGGGCATTGATTCTGCCGCGCTCATCTTGGAGGTCCAAGCGATCAGCTCTCCCCCCCTCTTTTCTTCCCCCAAAGGCATAGCGCGACGCTCGTCTCATTCTTGATGTTCGAACCATCCATAGTCCTCCCTAAAGGGTTCTTCCCACGAGCTAGCGAGTCTTCCGAGATAAACCGTGATTCCCTTCAACTTCCAACCCATCCACTGTTCTTCCACGTCCATCTTTCTCTCTGAGACATTGGCGCTCTGCCTACTATCCTTGACGCTCGAAAAGGACATTGGCAAAAAGTGTTGAGAAAGAGCACCAGCATCTTCGTCATCGTCGTCGGCGTTGTCAGTGGCTCGTAGCGCTCGTTGGGCGAGGTCGAACAGGTCGCAGAGGGATGTGTTGCGTGGGAGGAAAAGGACAATATTGTTTTGCTCGTTGCGATCCAATTTGGATGCGCACTTGATCATCTTCTCGAGCCCGTGCGGCGCGCAGATGGATTGCAATGGGTAGTAATCGTACCTGGGTGCTTGGCTGACCGCGGACGTCGAGTCCGCTGGTGAGCTAGTGGACAGCTTGAGGTAATCTACGCCGCCCCAGGGAGGCGACAAGAAGACGCTGGAGTGATCCGCAAGACGCGTCCAAGTTAGTCAGCGAGCGCCAGTGAGGAGCAGATCGGATCAGAGACTTGCGCACACTCACGCGTCGTATCCCTCTACAGCCAACCGCCCATCGCCGCCAAGGCATCCTTGCGCATAATCAAAGAAGTCTGCACACTTGGTCTCTATTCGATCCGCCACCTCTTGCCCGTACACAAGGGCATTGTGCTTGAGCAATGCGAGCTTGCTCGCTGAAATATCGACGGCCGTCACTGACAAGAGACAGAGGAAGAATGGAGACACGTGTCAGATGCTGATGCTGGAACCAGGCTGCTTGTCCAATTACGACGGACAAATTGAACCTAAGCTCACCTCGCATGCCAGCTCTAGCGAAAGCTATGCTATTTCCACCCGCTCCCGCAAACGCATCTAGCACCGTGACATCGCCATCCAGCACCTCTACTTGGGCCAATCGCTCGTGTCGATGAGCAATGATGGAAGTGATGCATCTATGAGCGACGCGAGAAGCGATAGCTTCCGGAGTGACGCTGTACCAGCTCTCGCTGTCCAAGTGAATACCATGTCCCTCATCGAACAGGGAGAATAGATGATGTCTATTTTGCCAATCTGTACGTCCGCGAGCGAGCGAGGATGGGTGTGTATGCGAGCGAATCAGCGCGGTTCCGAGAGAAGAAGCACAAGAGAGAGAGAGGGGAAGAGAGAGAGAGAGACAGAGAGACACAGGGAGGTCCGTGGAAGAAGACAACCTGACTCACACTTTTTCAGAGATGGAGGAACGTCGGATGACCGCTTGATGATGTGATCATCATCGGGCAATTCTGCGCGTTTGACAGCATCCACCGTCTCGTCCCCGAAAGTCTGATCGGCCTCATCGACGACCTGCTCCTGCTGCTCCTGCTGCTCCTGCTGCTCCTGCTGCTCCTGCTGCTCCTGCTGCTCCTGCTGCTCCTGCTGCTCCTGCTGCTCCTGCTGCTCCTGCTCCAGCACCTGTGGCTCCGCCTCCTCACGACCCGGCACCGCACTTATCCGCGCACCCCGTTGCGCCTGCTCCTCTTTTCTCTCTCCTTCAGCCAGTCCCTCGGCTTGCCCTCCCAGCCTCTGCCGCCTGCTCAACAGGCTAGCCAGCGCCAAATCCCTCGCCCGTTTGGCCTCTAAGCGAAGCACCTCCTCCTTCTTCTCCAACGCTTGCTTCTTGGCAGCAGCCTCTGCCGCCAACTTTCTAGCCCTCTGCTTCTTCTTGATGCGTTTCTTCGCCATTGGATTCACGTGGTTGTGATGGAGCTGCGCTCCTCTTGATGGATCGTCGATTCTGTTGACGCTTGACACTAGACTCGACTCTGTACGGAGGAGCAGAGCATTCGTGAGCCGCCCGCAAAGACAGGCAATCGTGAATCACAATTGAATGCAGCTTGCACTCAGACTTCTTGATACGGACCCCCCACTCAAAGAGTCACGAGTGTTGTGTGACTCACGACTTTGATTCAAATCAAGAATGACGAATCGAGAGCGGCGAAGTCAATCAAGCAGGGCGTGCGTGCATGGGCATGCAGCTGATCAATCACGCGCGCGCGCGCGAAGCAAGCAAGCAAGCAAGCAGGCAGGCAGGCAGGCAGGCAGACGAACCTCCACGCACGTACGCGCCAGAATCAAGAATCGATCGATCAATCTGAATCAAGAATTCGTGATTTGAATGGAACATGATGACCACGCCGCTGCTGAGCTGATTGATGCATTCAAGGTTCAGGATTCACAATTCAAATTCTTCGACCTCCCAAGTCACGAGTTCGCAATCAACGAGCAGTCGTCATTCATTCATTCATTCATTCATTCATTCACATTCATTCCTCACGCACACAGCTCTTCGCGCTCGACTCGCGAGCAACATCCAGACCCATCAGCAGCGACCAAAGCTTCCGCATACCTCCTCGCTTCCTCGCCCCTTTGTCGCATGGCAAGGCTTCGACTACAGCAAAAGCTAGGCTAGGCAAGGCGAGGCAAGGCAAGGCTAGCGTGGGCGCATACATGCTCATATCAGACAGGAGCCGACGCTCTACGCTCACTCGCTGATCAGTCAGCTAGCTGGCTGACAATCACGTTGAACATGGCCGTGACCATGGCCGATCTGGCGTGCAGAATGGCAAGCATGGCCGGTCCGAGTGCAATCAGTCAGAGTTCAGCTTTACACGCATGCGCATGCGCACGTGCACCCCTCCTCTCCTCCCACCACTCCCGCTCCCTCCCCCGCCCGTCTTCGGGATGCGCAAACTCAAGCAGTAGAAGAGGCTTTCATGAATCTCATCGGCATACTCTTCGCACCCATGCTCTCGCCTCATCCCGCTCTCCCTTCTGCTCCCCTTCCATCCATAATCTCAATTCAGCCCGCACTGCGCACCTCTTCCGGTCAGGAAGAGCTTGTCAAAGCAGATGCTTCAGATTACCAGACCTGTCGCAATTATCGCCTTTTGCACAGACACGGGGACGTGGGCATCAAAAGGCTGGGGACGGGGCTGGGAATAGAGCAGGACCCGAAGGAACAGAGACTGTGAGCGAATCCATCGTCCTTCCGTGAGTAGGGCAGAGCAGAAGTCGCCCACGCATGGCCCCGGACCATCTCGACACCGCTCTGGTGTGCGTAGAGCTACACTGAAATATGCTCGAACACTCTCCTCCACCCCTTGGCATCCTGCTTGCCCCCCTCACGCGATGCATCTTCTGCCCCCCCCCCCCCCTCTCCCGGCCGACGCTCCATAGGTACACCGCCAAAACGCTTCATGCCCTCGTAGAAGATGTGCCTTCCTACTCCTCCTACCTGCCCTTTTGCACATCTTCCACCATCCTCGGTCCCAGCACCTCCTCGGCACGTGATCCGCCCAATTCCAAAGCTTTCTTGGCCCAATTATCCATCGGCTTCAAGGGATTCTCGGAGAGCTACACTAGTAGAGTCGTTAGTGTGCCGGAGAAGAGCGTCGAGGTGAGTTGTGTAGGAAGGGCAATGGAGTGGGGTTGTCTTTTCGCACGCGAGCGAGCGAGCAAGCAAGCAAGCAAGCAAGCAACACGAAAAGGCACTCACACTTGCTTCTCTACTCCCCCGCACGCGCCAATAGGCAACAGCTCAATCAGACCTGTTCGAGCACCTGCACACACGTTGGACCTTTACCCCTCTTCCCACCGATCCTTCCCGCACAAGGGTGGATTTTCAAGTCTCTTTCGCATTTCACAATCCTCTGCACGCGCTCGTTGCTGGCAATGTGTGCAGGAGCATGGCGGGGGATATGATTGCCGCTTTCAAAAGAAGGGCGGAGACGATTTCGTAGGGCCAAAAAAATGAGGCCCAAACTGCGAATTCAAAAGGGGAAGAAAGTTGAAAGGGTTTCAAAGGCAAGAAAGTTTCCCCGAAACAAACACTTTTGAAGCCGCGCTCACGTTGAAGTGGGAATGTCGAGGCAGCTGGGTTTGATGCGCAGAGAACTTGCACTCTTCCTGCTCTGCAAATAGAACTTCCTCCCCTTACCCCTCCCCGGCTTGCAATCGTAAAACTTGAACATTTTTCACCTGCTCGCGACATGCAAACAGTCGAAGGATCAACAAGGAGAGGGATGATGTGGATATGCTATTTGCAAGTCCCTCGCCGCTCTCGGCGGGTGGGGGGGGGGGATGGGTCCTGTAGAGCATGATGTTGTACACGTGTGATGGAGATAGCAGGTCTGAAGCAGTGCGCAAAGGAGGAGTGGTCCGGCACCGAGCCGAGTAGGTGCTCTCTCGATCGAGAGCCGCGCTAAAAAGGCGCGCGTCGATCAAGGACAAAGCTCTTGGATTTCTGCGTCCGAGGCGAAGGTGTTCGAATCGAAGAAAAAGTTCGGGAGAAAAATTTGGGGGAAAGGGGGGAGAGGGAGAGAAGGAGTTGTAGCGGGTGAGCGTCTTCTCTTCGCCGTACTTCTTCGCAACGAAGCAAGAGCCTATTCCGCGGAGGGTTGAACCCCCCCACAACCCAAAAATGCAATTGGAGAAAAAACATTTGCTGGCAAGACCACTCACGCGCGATAATGTCCAGATAAGCCTTTGCAGCTGGGCTCTCAGGAAAAGCATCCACAAAGCTTTCGCCCTCATCGCAGCATCTCCCAATCCTAGGGTCGAGCGGCACGCTGCCCAAGAATCTCAAACTCAGCTCTTCGCACAGGGCCTTTGCTCCGCCGGTAGAGGGGTAAAAGACGTCGGATGCGCCATGACAAGCAGGACACACGAATCCCGCCATGTTCTCCACCACGCCCAGGATCGGCAAGTCGACTTTTCTGCAAAACGAAATCTCCTTTCGAACATCCTGCAAAGAGACTTCTTGAGGCGTCGTCAGCAGGATCGCACCTTGCAATCCGCTGGGTTGCAAGAGCGAAACGATGGACAAGTGCTCGTCCGACGTTCCGGGTGGCGTATCGATGAGCATATAATCCAATCGTCCCTCTTTCTCCGCTTGCCCATCGACGCGCACCAAATCATCTTCCTCCTCCTCTTCCTCCTCCTCGTCGTACAAACCGCCAGTCCAATCCACATCCAACAGAAATTGTTTGATCAATGCGTTCTTCTTTGGACCTCGCCAGATCACGGCTGAGGAAGCGGATGGGAGTAGGAAGCCGATGGACATGGCGCACAGATTATCGGATACGTATGCGGGTTGCCAGCCTGACGCGCTGCTGTGCACGCTGTGCGATGCCAGACCCATGATCAGAGGGATGGAAGGTCCGCAAATGTCGATGTCCATGATCGCCGTCTGCAGGCGCGAGCGAGCGAGCGCACAAAGGGGGGGGGG